>NW_026601242.1:0-64998 GCF_029448725.1 Salvelinus fontinalis
ATTACAGGCCATTGTCTTTCAACAAGAACGCCACCGTCCCTACCATCACCACAGCCATCCCAGCGTTCAATGAGATCATCGGACAGCGTCTGGACTTCAGCGCAGTAGACCTGCTCAGGCTGAACCGCCTGTACGACTGCAGTAAGTGACCCAGATGGAATGACCTATATGATCAAACTGCAAGAGCTATCAACTTTGCTATGTAGCATCAAATAAAGTATAAGGAAATTATGATGAACAACCACAGCCTTAGACATTGCCATTCTGATATAGATTTGATGATGGTGATTATGAATAATAGCTAACAGAGTTTCTGTTGTTGCAGCCAATACACACACTCTCCTGGACCAGTGTTCCTTTGAGCTGATCAACATCTGTGGTATGATCCAGGGTGAGACTGACGAGGCAGACTGGGTCCAGACCCTGAGCAGCGCTGAGGAGCCAGACCACACACTGGCAGGCCACTGCAGAGGTTCCTACAGTACTACCTACACACATGGACAAAATCTTTCACATTCTTCATCCTGTCGTGACTTTACTTTCATTCATCTGATGACTGTTATTCATCTAATGAACTGACTATGTTAAATTGTTTCCTGATTAAATGAATAATGTTACAATTATCTTATAAGAAATTTGGGGCACCGCGAGAGCGGTTGTTTATAGAGTTGCCATCTTCCGATTTAAACTCTAAAAGGTCTTTACTTATCACATCTATAAAACAGTCAATGTATTAATCAACCCCTCGTATCATATTATCATTCTGAACAGTCGTAACCTCCTGCATCTGCAAAAACCTCAGCCTTACTTATGATTCAGTACTACACAAATTGGATTAATTATTTATTTACTAGCTAACTAAATGATAACACAGGATAAACATATACGCTTAATACATTAGAAACAGGTCCCTAGCGGACTGTCACAATATTGCAGCTTGTTACAAAGGAGATGAAGAGGGCGAGAGAGAGGGGCAGAGACATAACACGTTGGTACATTTAGAAACTACTCTCACAGTGATCATATACTTTGCACACGAACCGCCGTCCATTTGGAGTAAGAAAACATGAATGTATTCACGTGTAAATGCCTTGGTTCGCCGGGTATCTCGGTTGGAACCAAGCCTTCTTGGAAGGGGTTTTGTTTGGGCCTTTCCGCAGCACGCTTGTAATGCTCCAAAAGGGTCACCACCCGTCTCTTCTATTGTTGTCCTCTGCCGTTCTCCAGTATCCATTGACTTGTCGTATTTTCCTGAACAGAACTACAGAGTTTATTCTACTTTCCATTCGCTCCTGAACCTTTCTCTTTGAATATAGGCTAGCCAGCAGTGTCGGTGGTTCCCATTGGGGGATGAGATTAAGAAGAGTAGTAGTATGGTCCCACTTAAGTTCACTTTTCTAGATACTTTACTTAGGACAACTAATCAGCTGTACCAGTGATTGTCTGGGAGGTGACTATCGTCTCTACCTCGTGTTGAGATTTCAGAGTTCGAGCCATTTGAGACACCTTTCTGTTCTCATATGTTAATTTTTAAGCCCTCATTTTATACAGTTCATTCAAAATGGAGTTGTTCGAGTGGCTGACACGCTCTCTGACCTCCCTCAAGGGGCGGTGACTACTCACTTGTACAACGTTATAGAAACAGTTTCCTCTTATATTTTCTAACATCACATCGTTCTCTTAACAAAAACACTTTCATCATTGTTCATATTTCATGCACAACGTATTGGATGGAGATTTCGCACATGTAGTGGGTATACCTTCCAAGTTACAGTATTTCCTTTATAACATTTTTAATGACATCACAAAATAACCAACAATATGACCATTCCCACGTTCTCTGTTAGGAATATTGTTCCAGTATTCGCTTTTGAATGAGTTAAAGTTTCAGTGGGAAAAGTCTCTGGAGATAAAGCACATTCCTTTGTGAATTTGGAGAGGGAGACACTGGATCTCCTCTCCTTTAATTTACAGCAGGGCGTGAGGTGTCAACCCCCCCACACCAATTCCCTCCTCCCCCTATACATTTGGATCCTCACAGGACAGTCATGACAATCCTTCCACTTGATGTTAGCAATCATATATGGTTGGTTAAGTATTTGTACTGTATCTATGACCCTCTCTGTAGATGCAGGCTATTTCATGAGGTTTGACACATCTAAAGCGACAGTGGGGAAAAGCGCTCTTCTAGAGTCACGCATCCTCTACCCTAAGAGGAAGGAGCAGTGTCTGCAGTTCTTCTACAAGATGGTTGGGCCTGCTGGGGACAGGCTGTTTGTGTGGGTCAGAACAGACGATGGGACAGGAAATGTCCGCAGTGTCAAGAAGGTCCATACCATCACAGGTACTGTATTCAGGATAACCCCACTTTCAACGAAATACATAAATACGTTACACATATGGTTTGTAGAGTTTTGATAGTGTCTGTGTTGCATGTTACTCCAGGAGTATAGGAAGGTGATCAGGAAGCTGATCAGATGTCTTATTTCCTCAGGTGATGGAGATGACTCCTGGAATGTAGCCCACGTGACCTTGAAGGTCAAAGAGAGGTTCCGCTACTTCTTCCAGGGTATGGTAGGGTCCAACAGCAATGCAGAGGGGGCCATCTTGATCGATGATATCACATTAACAGAAACCACCTGCCCCAGCGGCGTTTGGAGAATTCAGAACTTCACTGGCCTGCTCGCCATAACTCCAGCCGGAGGGCGCATCAGGAGCAAGCCGTTCTATAGCGCTGAGGGTTATGCTTACGGGATCAGCCTCTACCCCAAGGGAAGAGATGGCACATATCCTGACTATGTGGGTGTGACCTTCCATCTATGCAGCGGGGAGAATGACGGTGTGATGGAGTGGCCAGTGATCAACAGGCAGGCCACCGTCACTGCCATGGACCAGGACCCTGACGCTAAGCTGAGGATGTCTGCCACCAGAAGCTTCACCACCGGTCAGTTAATGTAATCATGTGCTTATGAGTCCCTTACGTAAAATATGTCTTGCATCGCATACAAACAGGCACAGTATTGTTCAGTATTTACTGATTCGCTGTGAAAATGTATACGCTTGTCTGACCTTAGTCCACCATAAAATATAATATCAAATGTATACACCAGGCAATCTTTTGATACATGTAAAATAATTGGCTTTGTAACATGTTAATACCTTAAACTGTTTTTTCCCCAGATACTACTAACCCATATTGGGTCAAGCCCACCAACACCAGTGGGGCGGAGTGGGACGCGAGCTCCAACTGCTACAGAGGATCTGAGTATGGATGGACTACGTTCCTCTCTCATGACCAGCTGCACAGGAGAAGCTTTCTCAAGAACGATGATCTCATCATTGTTGCCGACTTTGACGGTGAGGGCCTGTACATCAAACTTGACAACATCAGTTTATTTGCTCCACATACAAAATAGCGAGACATACAGTGCATTCGAAAAGTATTCAGACCCCCTTCACTTTTTCCACATTTAGTTACGTTACAGCCTTATTCTAAAATGGATTACATAAAACATTTTACTCATCCACCTACACACAATACCCCATAATGACGAAGCGAATGCAGGTTTAGACATTTTTGCAAATGTATGAAAAAAAAACAGAAATACCTTAGTTATATAAGTATTCAGACACTTTACTATGAGACTTGAAATTGAGCTCAGGTGCATTGATCATCGATCATCGATCATTGATCATCCTTGAGATGTTTCTACAACTTGATTGGAGTCCACCTGTGGTAAATTCAATTAAATGAACATGATTTGGAAAGGCACACACCTGTCTATATAAGGTCCCACAGTTGAAAGTGCATGTCAGAGCAGAAACCAAGCCATGAGGTTGAAGGAATGGTCTGTAGAACTCTGAGACAGGATTGTGTCGATGCACAGATCTGGGGAAGGGTACCAAAAAGTTACTGCATCATTGAAGGTCCCCAAGAACACAGTGGCCTCCATCATTCTTAAATGGAAGAAGTTTGGAACCACCAAGACTCTTCCTAGAGCTGGCCGCCCGGCCAAACTGAGAAATTGGCGGAGAAGGGCCTTGGTCAGGGAGGTGACCAAAAACCCATGGTCACTCTGACAGAGCTCTAGAGGTCCTCTGTGGTCATGAGAGAAACTTCCAGAAGGACAACCATCTCTGCAGCACTCCACCAATCAGGCTTTTATGGTAGTGTGGCAAGACGGAAGCCACTCCTCAGTAAAAGGCACATGAGAGCCCGCTTGGAGTTTGCCAAACGGAACCTAAAAGACTCTCAGACCGTTAGAAGCATGAATGCCAAGCGTCATGTCTGGAGGAAACCTGGCACCATCATTACGGTGATGCATCGAGGTGGCAGCATCAGGCTGTGGGGATGTTTTTCATCGGCAGGGACTGAGAGACTAGTCAGGATCGAGGGAAAGATGAACAGAGCAAAGTACAGAGAGATCATTGATGAAAACTTGCTCCAGAGTGCTCAGGACCTTAGACTGGGGCAAAGGTTCACCTTCCAACAGGATAACGACCCTCAGCACACTGCCAAGACAACGCAGGAGTGGCTTTGGGACAAGTCTCTGAATGTTCTTGAGTGGCCCAGCCAGAGCCCGGACTTGAACCTGATCTAACATCTCTGGAGAGGCCTGAAAATAGCTGTGCAGCAACGCTCCCCATTCAACCTGACAGAGCTTGAGAAGATCATCAGAGAAGAACGGGAGAAACTTCCTAAGTACAGGTGTGCCAAGCTTGTAGCGTCATACCCAAGAAGACTAAAGGCTGTATTCGCTTCAAAAAGTGCTTCAACAAAGTACTGAGTAAAGGGTCTGAATACTTACAGTATGTAAATGTGATATTCAGTGGTTTTACTTTGTCATTATGTGGTACTGTGTGTAGATTAATAAGGGGGGAAAAAACAATTTAATCCATTTTAGAATAAGGGTGTAACATAACAAAATGTGGAAAAAGTCAATAGGTCTGAATACTTTCCGAATGCACTGTACACTGTATATTTATATATTGTGTATATTGTTATGTGATGATTTGAACAGTTTCTGACTGTTACTATTTAACCTAACCCACGTCACCCGAAAACTGTGCAAAGCAATCAATTGACACGGTCACTTTACAGCAAGAGACAAAATAGAGTTGAATAATTTAGCAGTTCGATTCTTACACCACAAAACAACAAAAACAACAACATTCTCTCTCCTAACACTAAACAATTATTATTTGTGAATGTGTTCCAGATTTGACCCACCTGGTGAAGATGGAGGTCCCTGTCCAGCCAAAGAGTCCCAGTGGTGACCTCCCAGAGGAGGAGACCCCCAGACAGGAGAAGGAGATGGCTGACATTCCCAAACACAGACAGGCACGGGCCGTCCCTAGTGACCCGTGTAGCCCCGACCCCTGCCTCAACGGGGGAGTGTGTGTGGTTGAGAAACATGGGAAAGCCACGTGCAGGTGTGTTTATAAGTATGACCTGCACAACCCCATTTCAACACCTAGGGCTCAATTCAATCTGTATTTTGGAAATTCCGTGCTGCAGCGTGATTGAAATTTAAAGACAATGTTCCCATGTTTGCAGAGACTACATTCACGGTAAACGCTGCATATGTCGGCTCAATCTGAAATTATTTTTATTTATTAATTGCGCTATAGTGCTGAATTGATACTGTAGTTACTGTGTGACAAACCATACACTAATTTACTTTTCTGTTTTTTCATACACACATTTCCATTCCAAAATCTGCCAGATCTTTGTCTGTGTTGACTGATTGTGAATTGTGAAGTTAATTGTGAAGTTTGACATGGGCACATCACATCTGGGTCACTACTTGCAATTTACAGTACATTATCATTTTGATATGCTCCCTGCATTTTTACTAGAGTTTTTGCTTCCATGAAAGCACAGTACAATATGGTATGGGAGACAAGGAGTGAGTATGTGTATTCACTGTTATCACTGACTCATAATGGCTGTTATTCTCACTAAGGTGTGCCACTGGCCAGGCCACATACTATGCTGGTGAGACGTGTGAGAAGCAACATATCGATGGCCGCATTCTGGGCGTTCTGATTGGTGGAGCGGCAGGGACGATCGTTCTGACTCTGGCCATCTTCTCAGTCATCCGGAGAGTTCACTGAGTCACCATACTGCGTCACAGCTATACTTATGTACCACCTCAATCCCAATGCCTCTCTAAGAAACAGTGATAATAGATTGCCACGCGTATTGTATATTTGATATCGTTAGTTTGAATCAATAAGAACTCCTTGACCATGGCTGGTATTCAATCAATTAATTGCAGAGTGACTTTTCATAGACCAGTTCACTCTCCACTGTATGTGAAATTATTTATTAAATTACTTATGTTTATGTTAGGTGTTGGACGCTTGTAATTGTCTATAACATGAACAAAAATATATATTGTGGCAAGTTGCTCAATAATTGTTTATTTAACTAGGCAAGTCAGTTCAGAACAAATTCTTATTTACATTGACGGCCTACCCCGGGCCAATTGTGCGCCGCCCTATTGGACTCCCAATCACGACCGGATGTGATTGGGAGTCACATCCGGCCGTGATTACAGTCTGGAATTGAGCCAGGGACGGTAGTGACACCTCTTGCACTGAGATGCAGTGCGTTAGACCACTGCGCCACTCAGGAGCCTGAATGAAGTAATAAAATAATTGCTTCCGTGAGATTTATGTTTCTTTATTTTATTGATTATTAGATGATTGCAAGAGCACACACACACACATACAGCTAACAATGTAAAAAATAAACATTAACATAGGGCTAGATTTAATTCAGACTGCGGAAGATCCATGTTACAGCGTAATTGACATTTAAAGGCAATTTCCGATTGGACTGACATTACTGTGAATGCAGTCCCTGAGAAATGTGGGAACATTGCCTTTAAATGTCAACACACTCTGGATTGAATCTAGGCCATAGACTAATGGAGATACTACCCTTCCCTAATAAAGCTAGTTAATCTTGGGGCTCTATTCATTCTGTAGCACTGAAGATCTGCTTTATCGTGCAATTGACAATTAAGGCAGCTTTCCCATGGAACAATTGACAATTAGTCAGCGTTCCCATGGTTGCAGAGACTGCATGTCAGCTCAATCAGATATTACCTTAACATTTTTATGTGGATCTTCCACAATACTTTGTCGAAATGGATTGAATCCAGCCCTAGGTTTCTCATTCTATTACATAAATGCATTTGCTGTAGAGCCACAAATGATACTCCTATATTCCTAACAATAAATTGGTGGCAGCGGGTTCAGATTAAAAAAACAATTAGGCCGGGATTCAATCAAAGGCACGTTGTCTACAAGTGCATAGCACTTGAAGGGATTTTCAAGGTAATTTCTGCTTGAGCCAATATCTGCAGTGTTTACCATGAATGCAATCTTTGCAAATGTTGGGGAAATAGCCTTTAGAAGGCACTTTGTCAGTATGCAATGTGTTTGTCTACAACATGCCTCTGATTGAATCCTGGCCTTCCTTTATTACAATAACTTTGATTGACACATACCATCGACAGTCATAAATAATGCAAGTACAGGAAAACTCAATAAATTAAATCATTAGTTATATTTAACCAAATGCCATTGACCAACACAACAGTAATATTATGACATCTCTTCTGACATCATAGTATGCTACTGTACTGTTTGTAGAAAATAAGTTTACAGGAAATCACAAAGATGTGTTTAGCAATTGATTCACGTCTACGAGTTCAGATATTAATATGAAACTTGATAGGTAATTGACATAATATAATGAAATCATGAAAAGACCTGTCTAAACACCACCTAAACCACAGCCATCCCTGTCTTTGAGGAACCAACCAGGTGGATGTTTCTGTATGGGTGAGTGTAGTGGCAGACATATGGGTTGGTCCTGATCCAGTATATAGCTTGATCCAGTATATAGCTAGTTTTCTGAGGCAGAAAACATATGATGAGTACAGTGTCTTTCAATCCCCAATCATGCAGACCCTTAAAGTGTGCAGGCTTTTGTTACAGCCCAGTACTAGCATGCCTGATTTAACTAATTAAGGGCTCGAGGAGTTAAGAGTTAGGTGTTAATTGAATTGTTGAAATGACACATGTTTAGCAGCAGACATGCTTGTCTTGTATCAAGACTGTACAAACCTTGATGTTCATCAATTATTTGAAGTGGACTTTGTCAGGTTTTTTATACTCTCACTTTTCCCTTTGGTAGTAGGTGCCTGGTGAGAGAGGTGGGAAGATTTATATCTGTGCTTTCTGTAACAGACATTATGTTGCTTTTCTGTGTAGTAACACTGTAATTACACTGGCATTACAATATTGATACATAGTGCTTTATTTTGCTTTGCTTTCTAATTACAAAGGAATTTAGTTATTAAACCGTCTTTATAAACTGGGTGGTTCGAGCCCTGAATGCTGATTGGCTGACAGCTGTGGTATATCAGACTGTATACCACGGGTATGACAAAACATTTATTTTTACTGCTCGAATTAAGTTGGTAAACAGTTTATAATAGCAGTAAGGCACCCCGGGGGTTTGTGATATATGGCCAATATACCACGGCTAAGGGCAGTGTCCAGGCATTCCGCGTTGCGCCTTGCCTAAGAACAGCCCTTAGCCATGGTATATTGGCCATATACCACACCTCCTCGGGCCTTATTGCTTAAGTATTCCATTTGTGTAAAACCCTTCACTTCCATTACTATGTCATTACAAGACAATTACCATAGTACTATGGAAGTACAATGTTGTAACTAGCGTAATCATAGCATTCCTACACAGGTATAAGAGCAACTTGAAGAAAGATTTAACCACATTTCACTGCTCTTTAAATGTTTTCATTTTTTAAAATGTATCCGTGGTTTTACCAGGTAAGTTGACTGAGAACACGTTCTCATTTACAGCAACGACCTGGGGAATAGTTACAGGGGAGAGGAGGGGGATGAATGAGCCGATTGTAAACTTGGGATTATTCGGTGACCGTGATGGTTTGGACACCGGGGTTAACACCCCTACTCCTACGATAAGTGCCATGGGATCTTTAATGGCCTCAGAGAGTCAGGACACCCGTTTAACGTTCCATCCGAAAGACGGCACCCTACACAGGGCAGTGTCCCCAATCACTGCCCTGGGGCATTGGGATATTTTTTATACCAGAGGAAAGAGTGCCTCCTACTGGTCCTCCAACACCATTTGAAAGGAAAGACAACAAAAGCAGGAAAAAAAGAGCAGAACTCACCCCAGCCAAGAAAAGTTTCAACACCTCATCTCTCACCTGGTATTAACATGACAAAGAAGGAGTAGTAGTAAGGGTACATAATATCTATACAGTTAGTGTACATTATTCACTATTGTAACACTATTAAATTATATAAGATCTTTAAGGATGGACAAATACCCTTTTCTCTGCAAAACATCCAGTCAACAAAATGAAGAGGCCCTGAAAAACACCACACAATGAATACAATGGTACAAATTAATTACAGCTAATTTCACTCAATAGTTTCAGACAGGAATATCTGTAATGGAAAATGGATGAAAAAGTACCTGAAAGGAGTTTATGATGGTGAAAGCATAATGCATCAGAGCACCCATTGGTGCTTTGATATCAATGAGGTACACACAGAATCCCAAAACCCATGTTACCCCAAAGACTGGTGTTAAAAAGACCATCACTTTCATGATGCTTTTGGCTGCCTCTTTCTCATCGGCTTTACTCCCATCAGAGACAGTGGACTTTAGGAGTGTCATGATGACAACACCCATGGAGAAGAGATTCATCAAAACAATTGTCCAGACAGGCAGAATAAATGCGTGAATGGACCCCTTCAGAAGTCCCTCGTAAGTGAGCCAGCAGGTTTCCGTGTCGTGGTAGGGTTTCCCTATGTATTTGTAGTACACATAGGTAGCTGACACTATCAGTGCGGGACAGATGTAGCCGAGGATGGGGGACAGGAGCAGATATACCCTCTTCCTCAGCGGGTGGAAGATGAAGATGAGCTGGTGTAGTAGCATGATGCTGAGGCATAGCATCCAGCAGAACATAGCCAGGAAGAAGAACTGCCTGGTCACGGTCAGAATGAGGCACCAGGTAGAAGTTTTGTTGCTGGAGATGCAGGCGGCCAGGAAACTGCAGTCGGCCAGTAACAGGCACAGAGAGATGTTGACCAGCGCCGTGTGGCGGAAGTGCGAGAGGTTGGACTTGACGACGGCCGACCACACCAGCGCCTCAATGATGAGGAAGATGAGGAGGGAGCAGATGGACACGCCGAGGCCCACGTAGGTGATCTCATCCAGAAAGAGCAGGGTCACCGGGAACTTTGACATCAGCACTGAAAAGGAGGTCAGGTGGGTGCACTCGCAATAGCTTCTATTGTTGACGCTTTTCTTCCACTTGCAGCCTTCTTCAGACCATTCGTTCAATGTGGTGTTCCAGAACACACAGAGGATTTTGGAGTCTTGAGCCATCGACTGGTTGATGGGAAAGTCCAATTTGATGTCTATTATGGAGTCATTGCTGTTTTGCAGTGTGGCTGACACCACAATGCTAGGGAACATATAGCTTGAGAATTTTGAAATGTTTAATTTGTCAGCTAGATTTTTAACTCCCACAATTTTCACTATTCCCGAGGACAGGGCCAATATGACCTCTACGTCAAACACAATGTTATTGCAAGATGTGCTGTTTTGAACATTGCAGAGTTGGAGTTGTATATTTGGGGTGTCATTTCCGTCACTGGTATTCATTTTGATGTTATTCACTAGACCCTCGATAGACGTGAGGTATTTTGAGGACATGTCGTATTCAAGGGTTTTGTTGACTGCCTTCCAAGAGTTATTCAACATGTTGCTTGCTGCATCAAGAAATGCCTGAAAAATAAATATAAATGTATGTTTCTGTATGAAATATATTGTACACGATTGTATAACTGTTGTTTGGGGTATGACTCACATCTAAAATGGAGTTATCCAGGGTGATGGTTTCTGATGCTCTCGACATGATGTCCAGAACATTGATGGATGCACTCAGATCAGCAACTGAGTCAGCAACCATGCTATTCTTCAAATCAGAAAAGATTTGAATAGCAACCTGCAGAGTGGCCCCAAGTCCCTCTTTAAAATCCTGTGATGTAAAAAACAAACATGGAATAGTAACTTTGTTTCCCATACCAACATATTCTACAGGCCCAGAGTATTTCAACGCAAGTCACACATCATTCCAGTGGCTGGATGTGTAGTTGAAGAATGTGAGATATCATATGACCAACCCGTGAGTAGTGTTGTCATATTAATAAATGACAGGAATGCACTTTTACAGAAAATGTTGGCATTCACCAAAACATTACCAATGTTCCATATCAACTTTACAGTATAAGAGTTGTGTGAGTGCAGAATGTGAAAGGCCATACTCACTGCTGCTGCATTGACAACTTTGTTTAGCTGCTCATTGACACAGTTATCCAGCACTTGCATCCATTCAGGCCCCTTGCAAGTCCGCTCTTTGTACCCCACTCTATTCACCTCACATTTTCGGATGGTAACAGTTACACCTTTTGGAGTTTTTGGCCAAACATTATTTTCTTCAGGACAAGCCTGGTTCTTGTCCTGAGCTGAATATAAACAGCAGTAAAGAGTATTAATAGGAATTAAGCCTCCACTTCATTGTGTGAACTTAATTCATCTTCTTCATCCCTTCTGGATGTAAGGGGACTTTAACAAATCACTTAAGAAACACATTTGAAGGATAGTAATTAACTGGTGTGGCTTTTCTTTTGTTCATCTTTTTTTTATGGACTCATACAATCTGAACATACCATATATCACTGGGATAGTTATGCTTGCAATCTTGTTCTCATCCATCTGGTTTTTAAAGTTGACGGTGACAACATGGGGTGAGCTTGATGGACTGCAATTTATATATATCTCTGTGGTGTAGGCTATCCCCGCTGGTGGTACTAGAATAGAATGGTGTCACACTTTATTTGGATAGTGAAGATGTTCCATCTGTAGATGCTCTACAGATGGTCAAACTATCCACAAACTATCTGTTGATAAGCAACTGCTTATTTTTATTGAGTTACTGCAACTTTAATCATTTTGAGCACAAAAATAAATAAGGTGATACATAGTTCAAGACACAAGACTAAGAGTTCCTGGTACCTGTTTGAGTTTGGAGATTTGTAGTTTGGAGATTATTTTGGTAAAACCAAGTGACTGTGTATTGCTCTGTGCTGTTATCGATGGTTGCGGTGACTGTCACATGAGGCGCTGCATCTTGGCAATCTACAGTCAGTGGGTCACTCGTCATGGTGATCTTATCTGGTAGCAGGGCTACCTTCAACTCTGCAGAGGCTGCGTGCACAATGGACCCTTTGGAAAATCCACACTTATAAATCCCTTCAGAAACATTTAAAAGAGGGATAGAATAGTTAATCATCACTCAAAAAGCAATAAACATTATCATCAGTAGGCCGATTTCAACATCGAACAAAATGAGATGCTATATTTACAATGACTTCATAAACATGAAATAGAATCCTACACCCTCGACTTATATTGGCAAGCATCATAGGTCTCTCAGACTCACCTGCCCAGTTCCCTGACAACTTTAATATTTGGACTGTGGTATAATTGGATGGCGTTTCATTGGGGAATGAGACGGTTATGCTGCTTCCAGTGTTCAGATCAAATGTCTTATTTCCTTTTAACAGTTTCCAGTTCCAAGAGCCGTTTGCTTTCTCTTCAAATCTGCAGTTTAGCGTCGGTGTTGAGGAGAATTTCACTGTGTCCATTGGATACTGAATGCTCACGAGTCCTGTGGAAAAGCAAAAACATACAGTATCAATGCAATAAATAATACAATACATCCTTACACGCTTTACATAATAATTTCCAACATAACATAATCTATTTCATACCATAATCCTTGCCACATTTCTCAGTATGAAACTGTCTCTGCACTTGTTTGTATGGTTCGGCGAAGGTCATCATAGTATCGAAAGCTTAGCAAGTTAAACTCTGAAACTGCAACTGATTGGAGTGTGCAGAGACTCCCTTTTTAAAAATATATATATACTGTATATAATATTTTCTCGTGTGACTTATCTGAGCCTAATGCCCGGGTGTTTTTGGCAGATCTACTCATGGTCTTAATATCACTACGTGAAATGACTGTACTGTATTGGAAGGGGCAGGGCATTTACCTGATGTTTCAACAGCTATTTTGCCAACAGTAGGTTCCAGGTCAGCTATTATTTTTGCAAGTGTATCAGTCAGAAATATGACACTGAGATCCACTTTGAAATCAACAATTTGGCCATCATCCCTTATGTGTCAGTATTGAGTTGCCAATGGGTGAAAGGGAGACAAAAACAGAAATTGAAGTTGCACCTTTGGGGAGAAAAACAAGCACTCTGCCAAATATTAAGCAATGAGAAAATACATCTAATACATTTAGATTTCATTACCTCGGTCCAGACACATTGAGGCACCCAAACCCATGTAATTGTTTAAAACCATCTGTAAGCTGAGAGAAAAAGGACGTTTTATCATCAATATTACATATACTGTGTGTTCAGGTGTCACTTTAACTCATTATACATGTTAATAATTTTTCTCAAAACCAAAACTACTATTTCAGCGAATTTGAATACCCCAAAATAAAAATGAAAATGTACCTGTTTTTTGATAGTATCAATTTGATTAATTGTTAATCTCACTTGGACTGTTCCATTTAAGCGAACTATGTCAACAAAAACAAACAATTATAATAGTGTAAAATATACAGTAACACTGCAACAATAACAATAACTACATTAATAATAGCAGTGGATGACAATTAGTAGAAACAACAGCAACAATGATACAATGAAGAAGGAATCATAACAATACTTTTTTAATAGTATCAACTAGGGCTAGGCTACTGATCATATAGAAGAATGATAGTAGAAATAACAGTATCAGCAGCAGTACCTTTCACTTTGGGTATGCAGAGGGCTGGGTAGTGAGAAATATTTGCGTTACAATATGAGTCATTGCAACACTGGAAATTGCCACACACGTCGTTACTCCAGATGTACGCTGATGAACAGTTACACGTAGAAGCATTCCCGACAATTTGACATTCTACAAAGAAACACACATGATCATTCGGGCTATGGATGAAATACTGATAGAGAAGCATTTTAAACACATTTTTCTCTATGAAACCATATTTGGTAGAAATAGTGATACTGTACCTGCTGTTAGTTCAAGCAGTTCAATAGTCACTATTGTATTAGGTGTTGCTATTTGCTTGATTGCTGATAGAGCACCAGAGACGTACATCGTAGCATTGCTTTCTATCATGAACTCAGCCATGTAGGTATCTAAAACAACCAGTGACATAAAGGAAACATTTTGGCAAATAGGCATGAGAGCCTGTTCGACTTCTGATTTAAATCATAAGAGGAGAGGGTCTTCAAGTGTGCGTCTGCTTGTGTGAGTTACTTAGTAATTTCACATTTCCTCATGCATTCCCTTTATGGTTCTTTTCATAGAGAGTAAGCTGCTTGGTTTGTTATGTATTCAGACATACATGTATAAATAACTCACCCACTGCTAAGGCCTGTGTGAATGAAGAGAGAGACACATTATATTTCATCACTAAAGGAACATTATAAACTGGCTGATTTGAGCCCTGAATGCTGATTGGGTGACAGCGGTAGTATATCAGACCGTATACCACGGGTATGACAAAACATTTATTTGTACTGCTCTAATTACGTTGGTAACCAGTTTATAATAGCAGTAAGGCACCTCAGGGGTTTGTGATATATGACCAATATACCACGGCTAAGGGCTGTATCCGGGCACTCTGCATTGCGTTGTGCATAAGAACAGCCCTTAACCGTGGTATACTGGCCATATACCACACCCCCTCTGACCACTAGAATTAATCTGTGAGATAATATACATTAATTAAGTTACTTCCATTTCTCTATAACATGTTTTGTTTTTATCTGTGCTATACTTGATTTACTTGGCTAACATCCATGGCTCCTGTGTAAATTGTCTTACCGGCTCATTTCAAATACCATTACAATGTACTGCTTACCTGCTGGTAGTGGAATACCACACCAATGAAAAGTATTACAGCTCTGGCCCACATCGTTTGTCTGATGGAAGTAAAGAAGATGGACACTGCTTCAATAATTTGGACACATTACTTAATTACAATGTTTGGCTCTTCGAGTGAAACAAAAAGTGAAGACATAACATCAATTTTCTGATAGTCAATACCCATTGTTGTTATATTTGTCTCATTTGAGTCTGTGTCTATTTGTTGCTTTTATTATTCTATTCAGATGTTATTATCCATCTCTGGGAATGTATTTCCTTTTCTTTTTAATATTTCCCTGTGAGGTAGCTACTTAAATAATGAATACACGTCATAACCATTATTAACCTCTTATCTCATGTGCTCCTTTCCCTGAAGTACACAAAGTCATCATTTAACTAGACAAACTTTCCTTTGCATTACTTTGCATTTTCCCCGTAACACAAACACAGCAGACAGTGAGCTTGTCCTGCTGAACTGCTGATTTACATTTACATTTAAGTCATTTAGCAGACGCTCTTATCCAGAGCGACTTACAAATTGGTGCATTCACCTTATGACATCCAGTGGAACAGCCACTTTACAATAGTGCATCAGATCTTTTAAGGGAGGGGGGGGGGGGGGGGGGGCAGAAGGATTGCTTTATCCTAGGTATTCCTTGAAGAGGTGGGGTTTCAGGTGTCTCCGGAAGGTGGTGATTGACTCCGCTGTCCTGGCGTCGTGAGGGAGTTTGTTCCACCATTGGGGGGCCAGAGCAGCGAACAGTTTTGACTGGGCTGAGCGGGAACTGTACTTCCTCAGTGGTAGGGAGGCGAGCAGGCCAGAGGTGGATGAACGCAGTGCCCTTGTTTGGGTGTAGGGCCTGATCAGAGCCTGAAGGTACTGAGGTGCCGTTCCCCTCACAGCTCCGTAGGCAAGCACCATGGTCTTGTAGCGGATGCGAGCTTCAACTGGAAGCCAGTGGAGAGAGCGGAGGAGCGGGGTGACGTGAGAGAACTTGGGAAGGTTGAACACCAGACGGGCTGCGGCGTTCTGGATGAGTTGTAGGGGTTTAATGGCACAGGCAGGGAGCCCAGCCAGCAGCGAGTTGCAGTAATCCAGACGGGAGATGACAAGTGCCTGGATTAGGACCTGCGCCGCTTCCTGTGTGAGGCAGGGTCGTACTCTGCGGATGTTGTAGAGCATGAACCTACAGGAACGGGCCACCGCCTTGATGTTGGTGGAGAACGACAGGGTGTTGTCCAGGATCACGCCAAGGTTCTTAGCGCTCTGGGAGGAGGACACAATGGAGTTGTCAACCGTGATGGCGAGATCATGGAACGGACAGTCCTTCCCCGGGAGGAAGAGCAGCTCCGTCTTGCCGAGGTTCAGCTTGAGGTGGTGATCCGTCATCCACACTGATATGTCTGCCAGACATGCAGAGATGCGATTCGCCACCTGGTCATCAGAAGGGGGAAAGGAGAAGATTAATTGTGTGTCGTCTGCATAGCAATGATAGGAGAGACCATGTGAGGTTATGACAGAGCCAAGTGACTTGGTGTATAGCGAGAATAGGAGAGGGCCTAGAACAGAGCCCTGGGGGACACCAGTGGTGAGAGCGCGTGGTGAGGAGACAGATTCTCGCCACGCCACCTGGTAGGAGCGACCTGTCAGGTAGGACGCAATCCAAGCGTGGGCCGTGCCGGAGATGCCCAACTCGGAGAGGGTGGAGAGGAGGATCTGATGGTTCACAGTATCGAAGGCAGCCGATAGGTCTAGAAGGATGAGAGCAGAGGAGAGAGAGTTAGCTTTAGCAGTGCGGAGCGCCTCCGTGATACAGAGAAGAGCAGTCTCAGTTGAGTGACTAGTCTTGAAACCTGACTGATTTGGATCAAGAAGGTCATTCTGAGAGAGATAGCAGGAGAGCTGGCCAAGGACGGCACGTTCAAGAGTTTTGGAGAGAAAAGAAAGAAGGGATACTGGTCTGTAGTTGTTGACATCGGAGGGATCGAGTGTAGGTTTTTTCAGAAGGGGTGCAACTCTCGCTCTCTTGAAGACGGAAGGGACGTAGCCAGCGGTCAAGGATGAGTTGATGAGCGAGGTGAGGTAAGGTAGAAGGTCTCCGGAAATGGTCTGGAGAAGAGAGGAGGGGATAGGGTCAAGCGGGCAGGTTGTTGGGCGGCCGGCCGTCACAAGACGCGAGATTTCATCTGGAGAGAGAGGGGAGAAAGAGGTCAAAGCACAGGGTTGGGCAGTGTGAGCAGAACCAGCGGTGTCGTTTGACTTAGCGAACGAGGATCGGATGTCGTCGACCTTCTTTTCAAAATGGTTGACGAAGTCGTCTGCAGAGAGGGAGGAGGGGGGGGGAGGGGGAGGAGGATTCAGGAGGGAGGAGAAGGTGGCAAAGAGCTTCCTAGGGTTAGAGGCAGATGCTTGGAATTTAGAGTGGTAGAAAGTGGCTTTAGCAGCAGAGACAGAAGAGGAAAATGTAGAGAGGAGGGAGTGAAAGGATGCCAGGTCCGCAGGGAGGCGAGTTTTCCTCCATTTCCGCTCGGCTGCCCGGAGCCCTGTTCTGTGAGCTCGCAATGAGTCGTCGAGCCACGGAGCGGGAGGGGAGGACCGAGCCGGCCTGGAGGATAGGGGACATAGAGAGTCAAAGGATGCAGAAAGGGAGGAGAGGAGGGTTGAGGAGGCAGAATCAGGAGATAGGTTGGAGAAGGTTTGGGCAGAGGGAAGAGATGATAGGATGGAAGAGGAGAGAGTAGCGGGGGAGAGAGAGCGGAGGTTGGGACGGCGCGATACCATCCGAGTAGGGGCAGTGTGGGAAGTGTTGGATGAGAGCGAGAGGGAGAAGGATACAAGGTAGTGGTCGGAGACTTGGAGGGGAGTTGCAATGAGGTTAGTGGAAGAACAGCATCTAGTAAAGATGAGGTCAAGCGTATTGCCTGCCTTGTGAGTAGGGGGGGAAGGTGAGAGGGTGAGGTCAAAAGAGGAGAGGAGTGGAAAGAAGGAGGCAGAGAGGAATGAGTCAAAGGTAGACATGGGGAGGTTAAAGTCACCCAGAACTGTGAGAGGTGAGCCGTCCTCAGGAAAGGAGCTTATCAAGGCATCAAGCTCATTGATGAACTCTCCAAGGGAACCTGGAGGGCGATAAATGATAAGGATGTTAAGCTTGAAAGGGCTGGTAACTGTGACAGCATGGAATTCAAAGGAGGCGATAGACAGATGGGTAAGGGGAGAAAGAGAGAATGACCACTTGGGAGAGATGAGGATCCCGGTGCCACCACCCCGCTGACCAGAAGGTCTCGGGGTGTGCGAGAACACGTGGGCAGACGAAGAGAGAGCAGTAGGAGTAGCAGTGTTATCTGTGGTGAGCCATGTTTCCGTCAGTGCCAGGAAGTCGAGGGACTGGAGGGACGCATAGGCTGAGATGAGCTCTGCCTTGTTGGCCGCAGATCGGCAGTTCCAGAGGCTACCGGAGACCTGGAACTCCACGTGGGTCGTGCGGGCTGGGACCACCAGGTTAGGGTGGGCGCGGCCACGCGGTGCGAAGCGTTTGTATGGTCTGTGCAGAGAGGAGAGAACAGGGATAGACAGACACATGGTTGACAGGCTACAGAAGAGGCTACGCTAATGCAAAGGAGATTAGAATGACAAGTGGGCTACACGTCTCGAATGTTCAGAAAGTTAAGCTTACGTTGCAAAACATAAGAATAAAATACAAGATCTTATTGACTAAAATGATATAGTACTGCTGGCTGGTGAAGTAGCCTGGCTAGCAGTGGCTACGTTGTTGAAAGTGAAGCTGGCTAGGTAACCTCGACAATTTCACTAAATTTCTCTAAACTACACAATTATCATGGATACAAGGACAGGAAAGACAACTAGCTAACACTACGCTAATCAAGTCGTTCCTATTGTAATGTAAGTTTCTACAGTGCTGCTATTCGGTAGAAGTTGGCTAGCTAGCAGTGTTGGCTAGGTAGGAGGACGGCAGCGCGGGAGGCGAAAAATAGCTGGCTAGCTAACCGATAATTACTCAAAGCTACACAATTATCTTAGATAGAAAGATAGCAAAGAAAACTAAGTAGCTAGCTAACACTACACAAGTCAAGTCGTTCCGTTGTAATGTAATCGTTTCTACAGTGCTGCTAATCGGTGGCTAGCTGGCTAGCTAGCAGGGTTGACTACGTTACGTTAGGGCGAGAATACCTGGCTAGCGAACCTCAGCGAACCTTGATAACTACACAATTATCACCGATACAAAGACGGCTATGTAGCCAGCTAAGTAGCTAGCTAAGATCGAACAAATACAAATCAAAGATAGCAAAGACAACTGTGTAGTCAGCCAACACTACACTGATCAAGTCGTTCCGTTGTAATGCACTCGTTTCTACAATGCTGCTATTCGGTGGCAAGCTGGCTAGCTAGCAGTGTTTGGCTACGTTGCGTTATGTTAGGGCGAAAATAGCTGGCTGGCGAACCTCAATAACTACACAATTATGTTTGATGCAAAGACGGCTATGTAGCTAGCTAAGATCAAACAAATCAAACCGTTGTACTGTAGTGAAAATGAAAATCAGACCGTTGTACTATAATGAAAAGTTTATACTACTATTCGGTAGACGGTGGACGTTTGCTAGCTACTGGGCAGATAGCAGTGTGGACTACGATAGACGACGGAATACGATAATTACGCAATTATCTTTTATACACAGACGGCTAAGTAGCTAGCTAAGAAGAAATTGCTAAGGTTAGACAAATTAAACCGTTGTACTATAATGAAATGTAATGAAAATGAAATGAAAATTTATACTACCTGCAGAGCGAATGCAAATGCGACCGCTCGCTCCAAACCGGATGTTACACCGATGGTGATGGTGCACTGAATGATCCTTGTCAATCTCTCTGATCAATAAACAAAACCCAGAACAATGCACGTACTATGTACACTGTTCGGTATGTCCTTTCAACAATTTACATGCCAGAAGAGTCCCTTCAGAAAGTATTCAAACCCCTTGACTTTTTCCACATTTTGTTGTGTTACAGTCTGAATTCAAAATGGAATACATCTTTTTTCTCTCTCACCCATCTACACACAATACCCCTTAATGACAAAGTGAAACATGTTTTTATAAAATTTTGCAAATGTATTGAAAATGACATTCAGAAATATCTAATTTACATATGTATTCACAACTCTGAGTCAATAAATGTCTTTCTGGATAAGTCTCTAAGAGTTTTGCACACCTGGATCATAAATTATTATTTAAAAAATTGCTTTGACAGACATTTTGAAGTCTTGCTATAGATTTTCAAGCCGATATAAGTCAAAACTAACTAGGCCACTCAGGAACATTCCATGTCGTCTTGGTAAGCAACTCAAGTGTAAATTTGGCCTTGTCTTTTTGCTTATTGTCCTGCTGAAAGGTGAATTTGTCTCCCAATGTCTGTTGGAAAGCAGATTGAATCAGGTTTTCGCTAGGATTTTGCATGTGATTAGCTTCATTCCGTTTATTTTTATCCCTAAAAAACTCCCTAGTCCTTGACGATCACAAGCATACCCATAACAAAATGCAGCCACCACATTGCTTGAAAATATGAAGAGTGGTACTCAGTGAAGTGTTGTGTTGGATTTGCCCCAACATAACATTGTAACAATCGTCTGTGGTGGTAGAAGGATCGGACCAAAGCGCAGCGTGGTAAGTGTTCATGTCTTTTTAATAAACAAAACTGAACACTGGAACAAAACAATAAACGAAGTGAACAAACGAAACAGTACCGTGTGGCGACAAACACTGACACGGAAGACAAACACACACAATCCAAAAGACAAAACAGGCTACCTAAATATGGTTCCCAATCAGAGACAATGACAAACACCTGCCTCTGATTGAGAACCATATCAGGCCAAATGACAAACCCAACATAGAAACACAAAACATAGATAACCCACCCAACTCACGCCCTGACCACACTAAAACAAAGAAAATACAAAAGAACTGTGGTCAGAACGTGACAAACATGTTGTATTCAGGACATAAAGTAAATTTCTTTGCCACATTTTTTGCCGTTTTACTTTAATGCCTAATTGCAAACAGGACGCATGTTTTGTAATAGTTTTATTCTGTACAGGCTTCCTTCTTTTCACTCTATCATTTAGGTTAGTATTGTGGAGTAACTACAATGTTGTTGATCCATCCTCAGTTTTCTCCCTTCACAGCCATTAAACTCTGCAACGGTTTTAAAGTCACCCGTTGGTCTCATGGTGAAATGCCTGAATGGTTTCCTTTGTCTCCGGCAACTGAGTTAGGAAGGACGCCTGTATCTTTGTAGTGACCGGGTGTATTGATACACCATCCAAAGTGTAATAACTTAATAACTTCACCATGCTCAAAGAGATATTCAATGTCTGCTTTTTTAAATTTTTATTTTACTCATCTACCAATAGGTGCCCTTATTTGCGAGGCATTGGAAAACCTCCCTGGTCTTTGTGGTTGATTTTGTGTTTGAAATACAATGCTCGACTGAGGGACCTTGTAGATCATTTTATGTGTGGGGTACAGAGATGTGTTAAACACTATCTTTGCGCACAGAGTGAGTCCATGCAACTTATTATGTGACTTGTTAAGTAGTGATGGGTCGTTCGTGAACGAGTCGGCTCTATGAGCGTTGGGAGCCAGCTCGCATATCAGAAGAGCCATATCTATTTATAAAACTTATAAAATTAAGGTATGAATAATCAAAAGATTTGAATGAATAGAATTAACTAATTCAAAGAACGAAAAAATAAATCGAATAATATAGGCCTAAATGCTCAAGCGCACAGACATTCGTTCTGACTGTCTGCTCAGACTAACAGCCTCACCTGTTGTTCCTGTCAATCAGACACGCAGTGTCAACCAATGAACCAAAGATACGTGAGGGAGTGCCGAGCCAACTCACTCACAGTCACACACTTAGCAGCCGAGGAGAGAGAGGAAGGACAGCTGTGAAAACAACAGCTGGAAAATGAGTCGGAAGCACAGTAGCATTTGAACACATTTTAATAATGTAGACAATGTTAGAGCACAGTGTAGAATTTGCCAAAACAAAATCTCATATAAAGCCAGTTCTACGCACAACCTACACCGGCATATGCGATCTGTACACCCAACTGTGAAGCTAGCTGTAGCGGAGCAAGTGATAGTGGTGGAGCCAGCATCTCCACATGTGGTGATGTATCCACTCAGTCAAGTAGGCCTACTCCGCAACCCACAGCAACACAGTCTTCTATTGACCAGTTTATGCCAAAGTCTATGTCTGTAGCAAAACAAGGCCAAATTGATATTGCATTGGCTAAAATGACTGCCACCGATTTCCAGCCATTTTCGATCATGGAAATTATAGCAATAGTCTAAATCCAATGTACACAATTCCAAGCAGGAAAACCCTTTCAAAATCACTTATTCCACAACTGTACGAGAGTACACAGGAAAGAGTCCAAAAAGCTATTGCAGTTTGCCTTACCACTGACTGCTGGACATCAAAGGTAACCACTTTTTAGATGTCGGTTACATGTCACTTCATTGAAGATTTTTCGATGTCTAGCTGTCTTCTGGACTGCTTTGAGTTCAGCGACAGACATACCTTAGGGAACTTGACAGAGGAACTGTTGAGAGTGGCCGTAGAATGGCAAGTAGATGGAAAAGTGGTATGTTGTGTTAGCAACAATGCAGCTAACATAACCTAATCCATGAAAATGTTTAAATGGACCGATCACCCATGTCTTGCCCAGACAATCAACCTGATTGTAAGAGATGCTCTGAATGTGATGAAGCCCACTGTGGACAAAAGTGAAAGCAGCTGTGGAATACTTCCACAGGAGCACAGTAGGTGCTGAAAAACTAAAGTCTACACAACGCCACATGGGGATGCCTGAGCTGATACAGTAAGCAGTTATTACTACATCATTATTTAATCCAGTAATTATATATGTATATGAGCAATAGAGGAGAATGTAGTATCAGTAAACAAAACATGAACCTGAACTAATAAGTTACTGTTCTCTCTTTTCAACTATGTGACAGCCTCAAAAATGATATTCCTGTGTAAGGGTCTGCAGCGAATCACAGCCAGTCGCCAGAGAGAAGAAAATGTAACCACAGGACATGTGACAGAGTTGATGGACACCCTATGTTCATCAATGGACAGAAAGTTCAACAGAATGGAATTTAATCACGTGCTATCAGAAACCGCTGAACTTGACCCCAGGTTTAAGAAGTTAGCCTTCAGTGATGCGTTGAGCAATTGATGAGGCTCTTCAAAGAATAACCTCTGCAGCACAGAGGGACAGCCCCAGCAGTCAGCTGGCTCAGGCACCAGGGCAACAGGAAGAAGAGGGATCAGATGGAGCAGAAGCACCAGCAGTAGTGCCACAAACGTCTGCTGTTTGGATGTTGTTTGACGAGAGAGCAACTGAGGATGCAGCACGAAGGAATCCCTCAGCAGATGCCATAATGGAGGTCCGCTCCTATTTGGAGGAGCCCCTCCAATCTGCAGATCCTCTGAGCTGGTGGAAGACCAAGGCCTCTGTCTACTCACGGCTTACTAAAGTCATGACAGGGAGACTCTGCATAGTGGCCACATCCGTTCCCTCTGAGGGACTTCTCGAAAACGGGACAAATAATTACTGAGAGAAGAAACCGCATCAGCCCCTCGAAAGTGAGGCAGCTTTTTGGTGAGCTGAGCCGAACGAGCCGGCTCACTGAAAAGAGCCGGAATGCCTATCACTATGGTTAAGCACATTTTTACTCATTAACTTATTTAGGCTTGCCATAACAAGCTTTGACCTTATGGAGTATTGTGTGTAGGCCAATGACATAAAATCTCAATTTAATACTCAACAAAATGTGGAAAAAGTCAAGGGGTTTGAATACCTTCTGAAGGCAATGATATTGATAAAAACTATTCTAAAAATGTAACTGCAATAGAGCATGCTGGGAAATATAGTGATGGGTGTAGTTTTGGTTCAACTCTGGTTATTGACATCTACACTGGGGGTAATTGTACTTCTTCACAGTGTTAATTTAACTGATATGAAAGGGACACATTTGTAGGCTTCCATATATTTCAAGAAACTTTTAGAATTCTGAAGAACTGTAGATGCCACGTCAAGCACCTCACACTTAACTCAAAGGTTCTTTATCGCGTAAGAGTTCTCCAAGGAGCCTTAAGAGCTGAGGATGAACCATTAAAGAATGTTCATTTTTTCCAGTGTAGACCGCCATGGCACACATAAATGCATATGGTTATTAACTAAATATCCTCAACATTTTACTTGAGGTAATTTAACAGTGAAAAGTGTTGGCCTACGCATTCAGCTGGATCTTACATGATACTTAAACCTATGGGCTAGCACAATTACACAATAAAAACAAATTGTTCTATATAGTGCCAAATAAAGGTTATTTGGCTTGTAACCATAGCAGAACCCGTGTATATAAAGAACCATGCTCATAAGGTTCTAAATGGAACTTGTATGGTGCTTTTTTCTTCTACATAGCACCAAAAAAGGGTTCCACGATGGTTACAGCCCTTTTGGGGCTGTATAGATTTTTTTATTTTATGGTTCTTTATAGAACCTTCATGGAGGTTATAGGGGTTACAGAACCTTTATGGAGGTTCTCTATCTCGAAGTTTATTTTTAGAACTATAACGTTTTTTATTCTGGTTTAATAGCCATATTATATTGTTAAACACCATATGTTTCATTATTATTGTGTTTATTAACTAATTGAATCAGGTGTGTTAGCTCTGGAATGGCTGAGGAGAGAACTGAGAACTACTGACTTAGTCAAACATTCTCAATTGACACAAGTCTATACATTAGTTTTTCACAAGACAGCATCACTGGACATATACTGTACAAAATGTAATAGCACAACACAACAGATTAGATAAACTGGAATGACAGTCTCACTCACGGTTGCACAAAAAGAGCCGTGAAAAACCACGCCTCAAATATTCTAATAAGCCACCCCTTCATTTTTTATAATCACTGAAAGAGGATAGAACCCTTTTTTGAATGGCAATGAACCATTGAGTCAGTATGGTTCCACATTCTTTGTTACTGCAGATATAGATATTACTGCACGGTCGGAACTAGAAGCACAAGCATTTCGCTACACTCGCATTTTGCTACACTCGCATTACCATCTGCTAACTATGTGTATGTGACCAATACAATTTGATTTGATTTAGAACCATCACACTTCCCAGAGAACCTGTGTGTACAAAACATCCTGGTGCGTTTAGAGGTTATCACAGCACAGAAAAAGTAATTATGCCACTTTTATAAAGTAATGTATGGCCTCTCAATATGACATTAATTTGAGCATTAATGAGATGGTACACCAGGTAGTGTGAATAGAACAGAATACTATGCAATAGCAGCCTGTATAAACAGGCAACATTATTCCAGACACATCTTGTTTCTGTCTATAGAAGCTCATGTTATTTAAAAAGAACTTGAGCAGAATTAAACTGGAGTGTCTCAATTGAAAGCACTTTTTAGGTCTTGGAAATCTCCCTTAAAAGTAAACTATTTTTCAACATCAATACAACACAGCCATTTTGCTAGCCTAACTAATTATTGGTAACTAAATTTTGAAAAATGTCACAATATTCTAAATGTTTCACTCACACAATAAAATGTTCTGTTTAAAGTTATTTTCAAACTACGTATTGGCATACGTTTGAATAAGAATATACAGAGCAACCACCAAGTATTAAGCAGTATGAACCATTTGTAAATGCAGTCCTTCATTAAAATTCTGAAAGATAACATATTTTCAGGAAGAGGAGATACTGACCTTGACTTAAGAAATCTGCTCATAAACCTGGGTTTTACTTGTGAAACCAGTAATCAATAGGTGGGAGGCAGTTTGTAATCCATGATCACCAGGAGGCCTTCAGGGTAGACTGAACGCTCACAGTGAAAAAAGCTTGAAAGCAGCACAGGAGATGCGTCAGATGACGATAAGAAGCTGCTTTGAAAAAGTGTTCCCTGCCATTTGCATGGCTGGTATCTCCCAATGCCATCTGGACTGGTCAACACGGGCCTTCAACTTTCCATCCACATTTGGCTAACAAATCCAGCTTTTTCTTTCAGAAGGTTACAGACTATGTCAATAGGAAATTTTGCCTGGACATTACATGTCATTCATATACATTTAAATATTATACATTCAATTGAGGAAAGACAGGTGGAACAGTGAGAGGCCCAATGTGTTTAGTTCTTTTATTGCAAATATCTACCAGCTAGACATTACAGAACACAGTACTTGATGAGGCCTGCCTGTATTGAGCCACAGTTACCTCGTAACTGCTTCAATACTGGTTAATTAAGTGTCTTTTTGACGCACACGTGTCAATCTAAGCAACGTAATACAAAAATACCCACCACATCTGCCTGTCGGACTTCCGCATCTGCAGTGGAAGGTGGTCGAGCTACAGCGGTGTTTGTCAGACCATGAGACATCCTGAAAATCGAATGAAAACGTCTGTAGTGTCTGAACGTGACTCATCTGAAGTAGGTAAAGCTGATGTGCCAACTTCTGTCTGTAGTGACCGAACCGTTTGGGCTAAAAACACTGTCATGACTCCAAACCAACAAAATCTACCGTACAAGGCAAAACATCCCATTACACCAAAGCCTACTTGCAAACAGTATGTTTATGTTATATATACTTTTCTGAAATTGACCATATAAAATTATCACTGTAATTGCACACACATTGATGTCAGAAATGCAAATACCCCAATGCTCTGTTTCTGATGACTGGGATGAATGCAGGGGCAGATTTCAGGAGCAAGACAAGACACCCTCTTTTTGACTGATGACTGATTAAGGGCATGTACGTGATAGGACTATCTGGCTTATATGATTATGATGGTCATAATGCTTCTTGACAGTGTCATAAAAAGTATTTTCTTAGTCCAAGTAAATTGACACAGGATGGTCATAATGGTCAGAATGGTCATATTTTCTACAAGTTATTTAAAATATGATTAAAAAACATGACTGTAAAGAATGCATTACAACAACAACAAAGGACTTAAGAAAGGAAGATTCTTGTCAGGGAAAAACACATCTTACTTTACCTTACTGACTTTATTGTCCCAATGGGGAGATGTTTTTGCAGTGTCATGTACACATTTAAAGTGGCATTTAAATACAGCAGAAAACAAATTGACAATACAACATTCATAGCAGTTACATACCAATAAAAAGAGACTAGCTTGCTGGCCATCATAACCGGCCGTGATCGGGAGTCCCATAGGGCGGCGCACAATTGACCCAGCGTCATCCATGTTATGGGAGGGTTTGGCTGGGGTAGGCCGTCATTGTAAAATAAGAATTTGTTCTTAAAACTGACTTGCCTAGCGAAATAAGTTTAAATAAATACAAATAAATAAAAAGCTAGGAATATTAGCCTGAGCTGTTTAAGTGGGATATCACACCTGGCACAAATTATCACCTTGTTCTGTTTTCCCTGCCGGGGGGATACCCTATACCTGCACCCAGAGGGGAGTAGTTCAAAGTCCGGGGGGATACCCTATACCTGCACCCAGAGGGGAGTAGTTCAAAGTCCGGGGGGATACCCTATACCTGCACCCAGAGGGGAGTAGTTCAAAGTCCGGTGGCATACCCTATACCTGCACCCAGAGGGGAGTAGTTCAAAGTCCGGGGGGGATACCCTATACCTGCACCCAGAGGGGAGTAGTTCAAAGTCCGGGGGGATACCCTATACCTGCACCCAGAGGGGAGTAGTTCAAAGTCCGGGGGGATACCCTATACCTGCACCCAGAGGGGAGTAGTTCAAAGTCCGGTGGCATACCCTATACCTGCACCCAGAGGGGAGTAGTTCAAAGTCCGGGGGTAAACCCTATACCTGCACCCAGAGGGGAGTAGTTCAAAGTCCGGGGGGATACCCTATACCTGCACCCAGAGGGGAGTAGTTCAAAGTCCGGGGGGATACCCTATACCTGCACCCAGAGGGGAGTAGTTCAAAGTCCGGGGGGATACCCTATACCTGCACCCAGAGGGGAGTAGTTCAAAGTCCGGGGGGATACCCTATACCTGCACCCAGAGGGGAGGAATTCAAAGTCCGGGGGGATACCCTATACCTGCACCCAGAGGGGAGTAGTTCAAAGTCCGGGGGGATACCCTATACCTGCACCCAGAGGGGAGTAGTTCAAAGTCCGGGGGGATACCCTATACCTGCACCCAGAGGGGAGTAGTTCAAAGTCCGGGGGGATACCCTATACCTGCACCCAGAGGGGAGTAGTTCAAAGTCCGGTGGCATACCCTATACCTGCACCCAGAGGGGAGTAGTTCAAAGTCCGGGGGGATACCCTATACCTGCACCCAGAGGGGAGTAGTTCAAAGTCCGGGGGGATACCCTATACCTGCACCCAGAGGGGAGTAGTTCAAAGTCCGGGGGGATACCCTATACCTGCACCCAGAGGGGAGTAGTTCAAAGTCCGGGGGGATACCCTATACCTGCACCCAGAGGGGAGTAGTTCAAAGTCCGGGGGGATACCCTATACCTGCACCCAGAGGGGAGTAGTTCAAAGTCCGGGGGGATACCCTATACCTGCACCCAGAGGGGAGTAGTTCAAAGTCCGGGGGGATACCCTATACCTGCACCCAGAGGGGAGTAGTTCAAAGTCCGGGGGGATACCCTATACCTGCACGCAGAGGGGAGTAGTTCAAAGTCCGGGGGGATACCCTATACCTGCACCCAGAGGGGAGGAATTCAAAGTCCGGGGGGATACCCTATACCTGCACCCAGAGGGGAGGAATTCAAAGTCCGGGGGGATACCCTATACCTGCACGCAGAGGGGAGTAGTTCAAAGTCCGGGGGGGATACCCTATACCTGCACCCAGAGGGGAGGAATTCAAAGTCCGGGGGGATACCCTATACCTGCACCCAGAGGGGAGGAATTCAAAGTCCGGGGGGATACCCTATACCTGCACCCAGAGGGGAGGAATTCAAAGTCCGGGGGGATACCCTATACCTGCACCCAGAGGGGAGGAATTCAAAGTCCGGGGGGATACCCTATACCTGCACCCAGAGGGGAGGAATTCAAAGTCCGGGGGGATACCCTATACCTGCACCCAGAGGGGAGTAGTTCAAAGTCTGGTGGCATACCCTATACCTGCACCCAGAGGGGAGTAGTTCAAAGTCCGGGGGGATACCGTATACCTGCACCCAGAGGGGAGTAGTTCAAAGTCCGGGGGGATACCCTATACCTGCACCCAGAGGGGAGTAGTTCAAAGTCCGGGGGGATACCCTATACCTGCACCCAGAGGGGAGGAATTCAAAGTCCGGGGGGATACCCTATACCTGCACCCAGAGGGGAGTAGTTCAAAGTCCGGGGGGATACCCTATACCTGCACCCAGAAGGGAGTAGTTCAAAGTCCGGGGGGATACCCTATACCTGCACCCAGAGGGGAGTAGTTCAAAGTCCGGGGGGATACCCTATACCTGCACCCAGAGGGGAGTAGTTCAAAGTCCGGTGGCATACCCTATACCTGCACCCAGAGGGGAGTAGTTCAAAGTCCGGGGGGATACCCTATACCTGCACCCAGAGGGGAGTAGTTCAAAGTCCGGGGGGATACCCTATACCTGCACCCAGAGGGGAGTAGTTCAAAGTCCGGGGGGATACCCTATACCTGCACCCAAAGGGGAGTAGTTCAAAGTCCGGGGGGATACCCTATACCTGCACCCAGAGGGGAGTAGTTCAAAGTCCGGGGGGATACCCTATACCTGCACCCAGAGGGGAGTAGTTCAAAGTCCGGTGGCATACCCTATACCTGCACCCAGAGGGGAGTAGTTCAAAGTCCGGGGGGATACCCTATACCTGCACCCAGAGGGGAGTAGTTCAAAGTCCGGGGGGATACCCTATACCTGCACCCAGAGGGGAGTAGTTCAAAGTCCGGGGGGATACCCTATACCTGCACCCAGAGGGGAGTAGTTCAAAGTCCGGGGGGATACCCTATACCTGCACGCAGAGGGGAGTAGTTCAAAGTCCGGGGGGATACCCTATACCTGCACCCAGAGGGGAGGAATTCAAAGTCCGGGGGGATACCCTATACCTGCACCCAGAGGGGAGGAATTCAAAGTCCGGGGGGATACCCTATACCTGCACGCAGAGGGGAGTAGTTCAAAGTCCGGGGGGATACCCTATACCTGCACCCAGAGGGGAGGAATTCAAAGTCCGGGGGGATACCCTATACCTGCACCCAGAGGGGAGGAATTCAAAGTCCGGGGGGATACCCTATACCTGCACCCAGAGGGGAGGAATTCAAAGTCCGGGGGGATACCCTATACCTGCACCCAGAGGGGAGGAATTCAAAGTCCGGGGGGATACCCTATACCTGCACCCAGAGGGGAGGAATTCAAAGTCCGGGGGGATACCCTATACCTGCACCCAGAGGGGAGTAGTTCAAAGTCCGGGGGGATACCCTATACCTGCACCCAGAGGGATACCCTATACCTGCACCCAGAGGGGAGTAGTTCAAAGTCCGGTGGGATACCCTATACCTGCACCCAGAGGGGAGTAGTTCAAAGTCCGGGGGGATACCCTATACCTGCACCCAGAGGGGAGTAGTTCAAAGTCCGGGGGGATACCCTATACCTGCACCCAGAGGGGAGTAGTTCAAAGTCCGGGGGGATACCCTATACCTGCACCCAGAGGGGAGTAGTTCAAAGTCCGGGGGGATACCCTATACCTGCACCCAGAGGGGAGTAGTTCAAAGTCCGGGGGGATACCCTATACCTGCACCCAGAGGGGAGGAATTCAAAGTCCGGGGGGATACCCTATACCTGCACCCAGAGGGGAGTAGTTCAAAGTCCGGGGGGATACCCTATACCTGCACCCAGAGGGGAGTAGTTCAAAGTCCGGGGGGATACCCTATACCTGCACCCAGAGGGGAGTAGTTCAAAGTCCGGGGGGATACCCTATACCTGCACCCAGAGGGGAGGAATTCAAAGTCCGGGGGGATACCCTATACCTGCACCCAGAGGGGAGTAGTTCAAAGTCCGGGGGGATACCCTATACCTGCACCCAGAGGGGAGTAGTTCAAAGTCCGGGGGGATACCCTAATTCTGCACCCAGAGGGGAGGAGTTCAAAGTCCGGGGGGATACCCTATACCTGCACCCAGAGGGGAGGAATTCAAAGTCCGGGTAGGTTAAGGAACATTTTACAGTTGTGCCTACTAAAACCTGTAAAATCTTCCCTAGCAATAAGCCTTCGATATCAAAAAATATTAAATTACAACTTAATAGGAAGAAGGCAGTTCATGCTGAGGGTGATAGACAGGCTGTAAGAGATGTACATGAGATCAAAAGACAGATGACTGTAAAGAATGTATTACAACAACAACAAAAATAGAACTTAAGACACAAACTTTCAAACAAAAGGAAACTTTGTGGCAGGGAAAAAAAACACATATTATGTAGGTGTCATAACCAGCCATAAAATAATACAATATACTGTACATCATAACAGATGTAAATACATGGGTCATGACAGTGTTATGACCATATAATGACAGGTTATGACACGTTATGTCAGCTGTTATGACATATTATGACATGATTATGAACGTGTCATAAAGTGTTATGACTCTGGTTGTCAAGTAAAGTAAAGTAAAGTAAAGGCTTACCTTTTTTAGTACTACATTTATATTGATTACTGCATTTTGGGGTTTAGAGTTTGCAAGAAAGGTATTTCACTGTATTTATGTACGTGACATTAAAACTTGAAACTGTAATAGGTTGACTTTCATACCTCCACAATCTTCAACTGATGCAAATGCAGGGTGAACATGAACATCTATCATGCTAGACTCATTTACTGATCTCACTCATGACATGACTTGTAGTCTTATTTTAGCATTAACTTTTGCTTTGGAGTCAGTTACCACTTTACTGTTATGTCAACCATAAATGTGGTTATACTGTCTATGGGTAGGCCTATGTGTTTTCCTGACCTCACAAATTTGCATAACTACAGTGCATTTGGAGAGTATTCAGAGCCCTTGTCTTTATCCACATTGTTACGTCACAGCCTTAATCTAAAATGGATGAAAATGTTTTCCCCCCCCTCGTCAATCTACACACAATACCCCATAAAGACAAATGTAACGGTAGTCCTCCTCCTCTTCATCCGAAGAGGAGGAGGATGGATTGAACCAAAACGCAGCTTCTGAAGTTGACATATTTATTTACAGAAAAGACGAAAAAACACGAACTTCACTATAACCTAACAAAACAACAAAACGGAGTAGACAAACCTGGACATGCGAACTCACATACAACGCAGAACTCACAAACAGGAAAATAGACTACACAAAAGAACATATACAAAACAAACCGAACAGTCCCGTATGGTGCGACAAACACTGACACAGGAGACAACCACCCACAACGAACACTGTGAAACAACCTACCTAAATATGACTCTCAATTAGAGGAACACGCCAAACACCTGCCTCTAATTAAGAGCCATACCAGGCAACCCTTAAACCAACATATAAACAGAAAACATAGAATGCCCACCCAAACTCACATCCTGACCAACTAACACATAAAACAAACTAACAGAAATAGGTCAGGGACGTGACAACAAAGCAAAATACCGTTTTTTTTTTTTGCAAATGTATAACAAATAAAAATAAATGAAATATCAGATTTACATAAGTATTCAGACCCTTTACTCAATACTTTGTTGAAGCACCTTTGGCAGCGATTGCAGCCTCGAGTCTTCTTGGGTATGACACTACAAGCTTGGCACACCTGTATTTCATTAATTGTTCTCTGCAGATTCTCTCAAGCTCGGTCAGGTTGGATGGGGAGCGTCGCTGCACAGCTATTTTCAGGTCTCTCCAGAGATGTTCGATCGCACTCAAGGACATTCAGAGACTTGTCCCGAAGCCACTCCCGCGTTGTCGTTGCTGTGTGCCCAGGGTCGTTGCCCTGTTGGAAGGTGAACCTTAGCCCCAGTCTGTCACACCCTGATCTGTTTCACCTGTCTTTGTGCTCGTCTCCACCCCCCACCAGGTGTCTCCCATCTCCTGTCCTTATCCCCTGTGTATTTATACCTGCGTTTTCTGTTTGTCTGTTGCCAGTTCGTCTTGTCCCATCAAATCCTACCAGCGTGTTCCCTGTGCTCTAGTTTTTGTTTTTCTTAGTCGTCCCAGTTCTGACCTTTCTGCCTGTCCTGACCATGATCCTGCCCGCCCTCCTGTACCTGCCTGACTCTGATTTGGATTACGACCCTTTGCCTGCCTTGACATACCTTTTGCCTGCCCCTTGAACTTTTATAGACTGAGACTCGTACCATCTGCCTCCTGTGTCTGCATCTGGTTCTTAGCCTGAGCCGTGATACAGTCTGAGGTCCTGAGCGCTCTGGAACAGGTTTTCATCAAGGATCTCTCTGTACTTTGTTCCATTCATCTTTCCCTTCATCCTGACTAGTCTCTCAGTCCCTACCACTGGAAAACATCCCCACAGCATGATGCTGCCACCACCATGCTTCAACGTAAGGATGGTGCCAGGATTCCTCCAGACGTGACACTTGCATTCAGGCCAAAAAGTTCAATCTTAGTTTCATCAGACCAGAGAATCTTGTTTTTCATGGTCTGAGAGTCTTTTGGGTGCCTTTTGGCAAACTCCAAGCGGGCTGTCATGTGCCTTTAACTGAGGAGTGGCTTCCGTCTGGCCACTCTAGCATAAAGGCCTGATTGGTGGAGTGCTGTAGAAATGGTTGTCCTTCTGGAAGGTTCTCCCATCTCCACAGAGGAACTCTGGTGCTCTGTCAGAGTGACCATCGGGTTCTTGGTCACCGATTGCTCAGTTTGGCTGGGCAGCCAGCTTTAGGAAGAGTCTTGGTAGTTCCAAACTTCTTCCATTTAAGAATGAAGGAGGCCACTGTGGTCTTGGGGACCTTCTATGCTGCAGACATTTTTGGTACCCTTCCCCAGAACTATACGGACAATTCCTTCGAACTGATGGCTTGGTTTTTATTCTGACATACACTGTCAACTGTGAGACCTTATATAGACAGGTGGCTGTTATACCAGTGCCCCCTGGTGGTGATACAAAATAACTTTTTATGAACACATACCTTTTATTTAAATAATTTCTGTCCTACTCCCAACTTTTTATTACACTATTGGGCCATTACCCAATAACCCCTGCCATAATCCACAGACAAACAAACAACGAAAGATACAACGCACTATACATAAACAACTCAACTCATTCACTGGGTACCTCTACAAAATAATAAAAAATAACTAGTATCTGGGTAATTACCTCAAATAAAATTAGGTGATTAATGCTGAATCACCTCTGCAAAACTAACTAGAATTTAACTCATAAACGGCCAACCCCCGTAGGATAGGCCTAACCTCAGGTAGCTTCGTCAAACCACCTCTGCACAATAAAATAACTAGTAAACAAATTAAAATAAAAATCATCAAGCTTTCATTTCATTTCATTTTTTTTTTTCATTTCATTTTTCATTTTTCATTTCACCAATAGCCCGTTACTTATTAGAGGGAAACCACACCAGTGAATTTAATTACAGACTTAGATTAAACGGGTGTTTGCTTACCTTATTTAATTTGGAGCTCTGGCACCATGGTGTAGAATCTCCGCCAACCGGGGTGACACTCACTCCTGGCTAGCTCGCCAAATGTTAGGGTTCGTTCCTTGGTCCTTGTCAGTCATTGGCTCATTGGTGAAATTAGCATTATGACAATATCTTTAATGAAATAATTCAGAAACCTTTATTAATGCAATTGCAGACAGAAGTTGACAATCAGGAACATAGCACGCATGTTTCCGAGTAAGTTGTGCATCATCGAAAAGGTCCCATGTTATTTTATCAAACCCAAAGTCCAGCCCTTGTGATGTCACTGCCTACATCATTATCTTCTACTCATGAGACTGAAACCATGCCTACAAAGCTATATAAACTAGGCTTTTAGTGTGTTATCTAAAAGCTTAGCAGTAAATGTCCAAGTTGATTTATAGTGGAATGTCTGACTAGTCTTATCTCCTACACTCCCCTGCAGAGTTCTGTCTCGGTCACACATTTCTCAGAGGGGTCTCTTTATAAGAGGCAGAGAGAGAGAGAACTAGAAAACAACTGTGGAACAATATTAAAACCTCATAATATATATATAAATATAACCCCTCCCTTCTATTAATACAACATAAGCATAATCAATTATTATAATACATCAATAATTTGGTACAGCCCCAATCATGACCCCCTAGGTGTCACGTTTCTGACCTCATTTACTTTGTTTTGTCTTTATTTTGTTGGTCAGGGCGTGAGTTGGGTGGGTATTATCTATGTTGTCTGTTTCTATGTGGGGTTTTCTAGTTTGGCCTGATATGGTTCTCAATCAGAGGCAGCTGTCATTCATTGTCTCTGATTGGGAACCATATTTAGGTAACCTGTTTTCACTGTTGGTTGGTGGGTGTTTGTTTCCTGTGTCAATGTTTGTGCCACACGGGACTGTTTTCGGTTAGATTCACTTTGTTATTTTGTATTGTGTCATGTTCAGTTGATTCTATTAAAACATGGACACTTACCACGCTGCGTTTTGGTCTGATCCCTGCTACACCTCTTCAGATGAAGAGGAGGAAATCTGCCGTGACAGAATAACCCACCAAACACGAACCAAGCAGCGTGGTAACGGGCAGGAGCAGGAGAGACAGCGAGGTCAGGATTTCTGGACATGGGAGGAAATACTGGACGGAAAGGGACCATGGAAACAGGCTGGTGAGTATCGCCGCCCCAAAGCTGAGCTGGAGGCAGCGGTATGAGGAGGCTGCACGTAAGCACGTCTGGAAGCCAGAGAGGCAGCCCCAAAAATTTCTTGGGAGGAGGCACACAGGGAGTGGGGTTAAGCCAGGTAGGAGACCTGAGCCAACTCCCCGTGCTTACCGTGGAGAGAGAGCGACCGGGCAGGCACCGTGTTATGCAGAGATACGCACGGTGTCCCCGGTGCGTGTGCATAGCCCGGTGCGGTACATTCCAGTTTCTCGTATCGGCCGGGCTAGGGTGGGCATCGAGCCAGGTGCCATGAAACCGGCTCTACGGTGTCTCCCAGACGTGTACATAGCCCAGTGCGGCTTATTCCACCTCGCCGTACTGGCATGGCCACTTGGGGAGTATTCAGCCAGGTAGGGTTGGGCAGGCTCGGTGCTCGAGACCTGTAGTGCGCCTCCACGGTCCGGTCTATCCGGTGCCTTCACGCACCAGTCCGCCTGTGGCAGCCCCTCGCACCAGCCCAGTACCACCAGTGCCAACACCACGCACCAGGCTTCCTGTGTGTCTCCAGAGTCCAGTACGCCCTGTTCCTCCTCTCCGCACTCGTCCAGAGGTGCGTGTCCTCAGCCCGGTACCACGCACCAGGCCTACTGTGCGCCTCCAGGGTCCAGTATGCCCTGTTCCTGCTCCCCGCACTCGCCCAGAGGTGCGTGTCCCCAGCCCGGTACCACCAGTTCCGGCACCACGCACCAGGCCAACTGTGCGCCTCAGCAGGCCAGAATCGCCCGTCTGCCCAGCGCCGCCTGAGCCGCCCGTCTGCCCAGCGCCATCTGAGCCGCCCGTCTGCCCAGCGCCATCTGAGCCGCCCATCTGTCCTGAGCCACCAGAGCCGCCCGTCAGTCCTGAGCCACCAGAGCCGCCCGCCAGTCAGGAGCTGCTCTTCAATCATCTGCTACCCCTCAGTCCGGAGCTGCCCCTCAGTCCGGAGCTGCCCCTCAGTCCGGAGCTGCCCCTCAGTCCGGAGCTGCCCCTCAGTCCAGTGGGGTCATTTAGGAGGGTCGCCGTTCCTAGGAGGCCACGGAAGCGGGGATTGACTATGGTGGAGTGGGGGCCACGTCCAGCGCCAGAGCCGCCACCGCGGACAGATGCCCACCCAGACCCTCCCCTATAGGTTCAGGTTTTGTGGCCGGAGTCCGCACCTTGGGTGGGGGTGGGGGGGGGGGTACTGTCACACCCTGACCATGCTTTGTATGTTTTATGTTTTGGTTGGTCAGAGTGTGATCTGTGTGGGCATTCTATGTTGTATGTCTGGTTTGTCTATTTCTGTGTTTGGCCTGATATGGTTCTCAATCAGAGGCAGGTGTTTTGCGTTGTCTCTGATTGGGATCCATATTTAGGTATCCTGTTTTGTATTGTGGGTTGTGGGTTATTGTCTATGTCTATACGTTGGTTGCTTGTGTCTGCACTTTCGTTTTATAGCGTCACGTTTGTTTAGTTGTTTTTGTCTTCGTTAAATAAATCAAGCATGTATTCATCAAACCACGCTGCGCTTTGGTCCGATCCTTACTCCTCCTCAGATGAGGAGGATTACGATGTTCGTCACACTAGGTGAACTCCTGAAAGACTCCAATCAAGTTGTAGAAACATCTCAAGGATGATCAATGGAAACAGATTGCATCTGAGCTCAATTTCTCATAGAAAAGATTGATGAGGAAAAAAATGAATTGAATCCATTTTAGAATAAGGCTTTCCGAATGCACTGTAAACTGAAAGTTATCATAGTTTCAAGTTTCAAGTTTTATTAGTTGTATGTATGTGACACGCATGGTATGCATCATCCAACAAAATGCTTACTTGCAGGTTCCATCTCGACAATGCAACAACAATAATAAACAATAAAACATTAAGAATATGAACATAAAGTAAATGGCTCAGTAGAATAGAATAAACTATTTAGTTTAAGCATAACACAGGAAAGCACACTTTATAGTCCAATATTTACAAGGGGGAAGTGTTCAAACTGAGCCGTATAAAGGAGTCTGGTAGCGTCAGTTGTGAGGTGTGTGGGGCATGGATGTATAGAGACTGAGTGTACAAAACATTAGGAACACCTTCCTAATATTGAGTTGCCCTTAGAGGAGCCTAAATTCATCGGGGCATGGACTCTACAAGGTGTCTAAAGCGTTTCATAAGGATGCTGGCCCATGTTGACTCCAATTCTTCCTACAGTTGTGTCAAGTTGGCTGGATGTCCTTTGGGTGGTGGACCATTCTTGAGACACACGGGAAACTGTGGATCGTGAACAACCCAGCAGCGTTGCAGTTCTTGACACAAACTGGTGCTCCTGGCACCTACTACCATAACCTGTTGAGGGGAACTTCAATCTTTTGTCTTGCCCATTCTCCCTCTGAATGGAACACACACACACACAATACATGTCAATTGTTTAAAGGCTTAAAAATCGTTTGTTAACCTGTCTCCTCCCCTTCATCTACACTGCTTTAAGTGGATTTAACACGTGACATCAAAAAGGGATCATAGCTTTCACCTGGATTCACCTGGTCAGTCTATGTCATGGAAAGAGCAGGTGTCGTAATGTTTTCTAAACTCAGTGTATGTGTGCGTATGTCCGTGTGTGTGTGTGTATGAGTGAATGCATGTGTGCTAAGATGCAGAGAATCAGAGCAGGGGATAGTCCAGTTCAAGCGTTCAGCAGTCTGATGGCTTGTAGATAGAAATAGTCTCTGAGCCTTGGTATCAGAGTGGTGGTGTTGTTGGTCCATGACAAGTCCTTGGTAGTGTGGATGCCGAGGAACTTGAAACTCTTGAAACATCATATCTATCTTATATTGATTAGACAAAGTAGTTTTTGGTATATTTTAGTTGTCACTGTATTAGAATAAGCAGAGGTGATTTGATGATGTTGAATTTTTGAAGTTGAAATGGTGCTGGAATAGTGGAGGCAGCTCCTGTTTTCTTTGCGACTTGCGGTAACTCTCTGTGGTTCTAAATCAATAGTTGTTTAGTGGTTCGAAAATGTCAGACACTTTAACTTGCTTGACCTTGCTGTAGGTTATGTAACTGTCTGTTACTATACATGCAATATGCTTCGTGGACTTCACTGGACAGAGGTTGCTATCCGGTTTTGTGATGAAACAATGGTGTGGTTGAATTTATTCTGTCACTGTCTTCTTATTGTCTCGGCCTTTAGGCCTATATATATGTATATACACTGCTCAAAAAAATTAAGGGAACACTTAAACAACACAATGTAACTCCAAGTTAATCACACTTCTGTGAAATCAAACTGTCCACTTAGGAAGCAACACTGATTGACAATAAATTTCACATGCTGTTGTGCAAATGGAATAGACAAAAGGTGGAAATGATAGGCAATTAGCAAGACACCCCCAAAAATCGAGTGATTCTGCAGGTGGTGACCACAGACCACTTCTCAGTTCCTTTGCTTCCTGGCTGATGTTTTGGTCACTTTTGAATGCTGGCGGTGCTCTCACTCTAGTGGTAGCATGAGACGGAGTCTACAACCCACACAAGTGGCTCAGATAGTGCAGTTCATCCAGGATGGTACATCAATGCGAGCTGTGGCAAAAAGGTTTGCTGTGTCTGTCAGCGTAGTGTCCAGAGCATGGAGGCGCTACCAGGAGACAGGCCAGTACATCAGGAGACGTGGAGGAGGCCGTAGGAGGGCAACAACCCAGCAGCAGGACCGCTACCTCCGCCTTTGTGCAAGGAGGTGCACTGCCAGCGCCCTGCAAAATGACCTCCAGCAGGCCACAAAAGTTGGGAATATGGTTCATTGTTTAGCTAGCTAGCTACATGTTTAAACAAAAGACTCCACTTTGCAAGTAAATATTTCAATAGAATGTTCATGATGTCACTGCGGCAACCTTTGATAGAGGTAGCTGGTAAATTCGCTCTGGCTACCTACTCCGATTTCAGGGCACTCTTGTCTGAGTGTGCCAGAGTGCAGAATAACTGACGAATTTACGAAATGCTCAACACCTGCTGAATGTGGCCAGTGTCAGTAAACGTTGGCAAAAACAGCATAATTCAATTGTTGCCAGCAGCACAGTTATTCACCAATGCTCTGGATACCATAAAAACAGCCTAACCAGCTCTGCTAGGGTGAGTAAAATGGTCAGCGTGAGCTGTTTTCTCATTTGTGTCTGGGGTGGCAGGTAGCCTAGTGGTTAGAGTGTTGGACTAGTAACCGAAAGGTTGCAAGATTGAATCCCTGCGCTGACAAGGTAAATCGGTCGTTCTGCCACTGAACAAGGCAGTTAACTCACTGTTCCTAGGCCGTCATTGAAATTAACTTCTTCTGGCTGCAGCCCGACACCGGTACACTTATGACAACATCCAGCTCAAGTGCAGGGCGCGATGAAAGATGAAAGGTGCACATCTTGTGAATCAAGCCAACATGTCCGATTTTTAAAATGTTTTACAGGGAAGACACAATATGTAAATCTATTAGCTAATCACGTTAGCAAAAGACACCAATATTCTTACTCCATCAGTTTATGACTCCATCCGTAGCTATCACAAATTCGGCCAAATAAAGATAAAAATAGCCACTAACCAAGAAGCAACCTCATCAGATGACAGTCTGATAACATATTTATTGTATAGCATGTTTTTTTTTTCGAAACATTTGCATATTTCAGGTATAAATCATAGTTTACATTTCAGCTACAATCAGAAATTGCACCGAAAGCAGCCATAATATTTACAGACACCAACGTCAAATACCTAATTACTCATCATAAAACATTTCTGAAAAATACATAGTGTACAGCAATTGAAAGACAGGCATCTTGTGATTCTAGACAATATTTCCGATTTATTAAATGTTTTACAGCGCAAACAAAATGTAGCGTGATATTAGCGTAGCCACAATAGCCAGAAACACTTGGGCGCTCACGACCAGTTCACATGCACAACATAATTTCAACCACCCACTTTTTCATCCTGAATACAATTAACGTATACATAGTTCTGATGATTATGTTAAAATTAGAATTCTGTAACAACCTATTAGTCAGGTTTAGTCAATGTAGTTAAGTTGAAGTTAACCTAATTTCATTGTTTACAACTAATAAATGATATTTTGATTAATAACATTACAGTTAAAACTTGTTATAACTACTTCTTTCATAAGCATGGTCTGTTGTTCAACACACCCCATTTCTAAAGCACAAAACTGCTGATGCACGAACAGGATACCCAGTGTTATAAAACTGCAGACCGCACAAAACAGTTATGGAGCAATAAAACTAAACCGACCGACTTGGGTAATTGCTCACAATTCCTCCAGGCAGGAAACCCCCTGGCCCTAAGACAATAACTGCTGGTTACTGTCTCCTCTTATCTCGTGACTGCAGAAACACACAGGAATGCCACTGCACGAACGCACACACACACCCACACCCCTCTGTCGGGGCTGGGTTCCAAGGACAAAGAACACTGCCAAGAACCAATGGGACATTGATATCAGCCTGGAGGGGACCGCCCTCATCTTACAACGACCAGTCAGGAGCACAGACTACCAGAATATACCTACGACATTTTAATGTATAAAATGTAAATGCACTCCATGTTTCGGGGCTTTTTTCTGCTAGTTCCCTCTGAGCTAAACGAACGAGTCCGTGCACGTTTTGCCAGATATCTTTACCTCTGAATAAACTGCCTTTACTATATCTAAAGTCCACCCTGTCTAGCGTCTTAACTTGGTCACATTTCTCAAGTAACTTTCATCAACACAACGCTGGTTGAAATTAGATTAAAACAACTGGTAGATGACTTTTCCCTGTCCAATGTATTTTCCACATCACAATATGTTGAGAAATTACGTTGAAACATTGAGTCAACCAGTGTGTACCCAGTGGGATGAGGAGCCTGTCCTCCAATGTGCTTACTCATGATCATTTCAACCTGGGAGATTTTAGTAGAGTTGTTGATGTGTGAAGGGAGACTGAAAGCACACACGGATGACCTAATGGCTGTTATGCATGTTGTTACAAATCCCCTTTTCCCAGCAGTCTAGGGGTGATGGTAACGAGACCCGTAACATAACTCATGCAAATTATATTAGTGAAAAAGTGAGAACGAAAAACCACAGACCCCTAAATTACCATCAAACACTCATGGTTAATTTGGTAAACACAGTAAAGGGGGGCAGGAAAAGGGGCTGAGCTGGACCCAAGGAAAGAAACAAATATCCCAAAACACCCCTAAGCTAGACTACCTGCTTCAACAACAACTAGCTAACTAACCAAAAATACAGTGGGTGGTCCGCCCAGTTCTAACTAGTGTTCTTAGACAAAGTATTCCTACGGGTAGTGTATGCCCATGGGCAACTTGTCTTGGTACCCCCTTTTCCCACCATAAAAAAAAAGTCAAACACCATAACAAAACAATACTCACAGGGTAACAGACAAAGTGACATGTAGTTGCAAAACACAAGAGATCTCGAGAGAGATTGCATGACAGAGAGATCAAACTCTTGAGAAAACAACTGACAGGGTTTTTAAACCAAGGGAAAGGGAATGTGATAGGGTAAGAGAAAAGGAGCAGGTGTCTTCTGATTAGCGACTGATTGGTGACTGATTGGGGAATGATGATTGCCACCTGTGAGGGGAGAAGGAGAGAAAAGAAATACACACACAGGATACACACAGACAGGATACCTGTTTTCGTAACATATGTACAGTTGAAGTCGGATGTTTACATACATTTAGTGGTTTTTCAACCACTCCACAAATTTTTTGTTAACAAACCTTAGTTTTGGCAAGTCGGTTAGGACATCTACTTTGTGCATGACACAAGTAATTTTTCCAACAATTGTTTACAGAAAGATTATTTCACCAATAATTCACTGTATCACAATTCCAGTGGGTCAGAAGTTTACATACACTAAGTTGACTGTGCCTTTAAACAGCTTGAAAAATTCCAGAAAATGATGTCATGGCTTTAGAAGGTTCTGATCGGCTAATTGACATAATTTGAGTCAATTGGAGGTGTACCTGTGGATGTATTTCAACCTGTAGATGTATTTTTCCTACCTTCAAACTCAGTGCCTCTTAACTTGACATCATGGGAAAATCTAAAGAAATCAGCGAAGACTTCAGAAAAAAAATTGTAGACCTCCACAAGTCTGGTTCATCCTTGGTGGCAATTTCCAAATACCTGAAGGTACCACGTTTATCTGTACAGACAATAGTACGCAAGTATAAACACCATGGGACCATGCAGTCGTCATACCGCTCAGTAAGGAGACACGTTCTGTCTCCTAGAGATGAACGTAGTTTGGTGCGAAAAGTGCAAATCAATCCCAGAATAACAGCAAAGGACCTTGTGAAGATGCTGGAGGAAACAGTAAAACGAGTCCTGTATTGAAATAACCTGAAAAGTCGCTCAGCAAGGAAGAAGCCACTGCTCCAAAACCGACATAAAAAAGCCAGACTATGGTTTGCACCTGCACATGGGGACAAAGATCGTACTTTTTGGAGAACTGTCCTCTGGTCTGATGAAACAAAAATAGAACTGTTTGGCCATAATGACCATCGTTATGTTTGGAGGAAAAAGGGGGAGGCTTGCAAGCCGACGAACACCATCCCAACCGTGAAGCACGGGGGTGGCAGCATCATGTTGTGGGGGTGCTTTGCTGCAGGAGGGACTAGTGGAATTCACAAAATATCATGAGGCAGGAAAATTATGTGGATATATTGAAGCAACATCTCAAGACATCAGTCAGGAAGTTAAAGCTTGGTCGCAAAAGGGTCTTCCAAATGGACAATGGCCACAAGCATACTTCCAAAGGTGTTGTAGTTGTAGTTAAACTTCTGACTCACTGGGAATGTGATGAAAGAAATAAAAGCTGAAATAAATCATTCTCTCTACTATTATTCTGACATTTCACATTCTTAAAAAAAAGTGGTGATCCTACCTGACCTAAGACAGGGATTGTTTTCTAGGATTATATGCCAGGAATTGTGGAAAACTGAGTTTAAATGTATTTGGCTAAGGTGTATGTGAACTTCCGACTTCAACTGTATAGCCTGATGTAACTTCTACATTGATGATGTGCTCCAAAGGCTTTGTGTAACCTGTGAGGGCTCCGAGTAAGATAAGGTTGTGGGAGGAAATGTGATCATTCTGATTACAGTATGGGGTACATTTGAGACAAAAATAATGTTTCTTATTATCTTAGCCAAAGTCAGTGAAACCACTTCAAATAGTCACTATCGCTTCTTCCTATAGAATGATGAGATTCCTGTGAAGTTAAAATTATTATGTTCAACATCTTAATATTATCTTTTTAATATTATGTTTTTAATATTATCAACATTATCTTTTGAATGGTAATGTAAATTTGAGCTTGTTTGGCTTTGCAATAGTTGAAGTTTTAGAGTTCAGATATTTTCTCATGTTATAGCTTCCCCTTGTGATCTGCTATTGGGAGTTACAATCTTTTTCAAAATGCCAACATGTTTGGGTTATTATGATTTGAGAAACGTGCTTTATCATTCTTCAGGGGACAGTTTGATTTTGTATAAAATTACCTCTAATTAGAGACGAAAAAAGTGATATTCTTTAGGTTGTATTGGATGTATCAATGTCACCTTTTCTTTTCCTATATTTTCCTAGATCTGACATACCACAAATGGATTTCTTACCTGCAAAAAGAAGCTTGAAATTTCAAAACAAAACCGTTTTTCCAAATTGCACCACAGTATCAGGAGGGTAACAATATACCCCCGTTCATTTGGCAAAGCCATTCCTGGAATATAGTTTGGAAACATAAACCCAAACAATCTGATTTGCTTCAACTGTCAAGTCGGTTCAAAAGTACATTTAATATCCTTATGACCCCCCCCTTCCAGTCCCAGTGGAAAGTGAAAATCACTCTACACTTGGCATTATGTCATTTTCTCATGCTTTTTAATAGGATGAAAAGCTAAAGGAGCGTGATGACTGATGGTAAAAGATAATTCATTGGAGAACTGGTATGAAGTGTCTTTGAGGAACTACAATATGAGCCTACTGCACATGTATAAATTCTAGCACAACCACAAATGTAATCACAAAACCACACTAACTGCACCCCTCTCCGTCACAAATTGATAGTCCTCTTTCAAAATATACTTAACATTTGTCAGATTGGCAGAATTCATTATAGATAAGATTAAGAATGTTTGGTTACGTTGTAGTCGAGTACTGTTTTTGAGGTGACTTGTCAATGTGAAATGTAGAGAAATTCATCTTCTCTCAACACCCTCATACCTTCCTTCAAATGTTTGTGTCTCACAAAATAAATTCACTGATGTATGACAATCTATTCCTGCAATCAAGTGTAATCCAGAAATCAAGGGTAAAATGAATTGCATTCAAAAGTGAAGTCAGACCAAAAAGTATTAATTCGGTCAAGCACTTGAGCATTATTTTGAAACACATTTTAATTGAGAAAAAAGTCAAACTTACCTTGTTTGGTTGTCACACAAATGATTCAACCTCTTCAGGAAACTCAGACATTTTTATAGTGAAGTTCACAGACAGACACACCAAGATCATTAAAGATGGAAAAAGCATTCTGCAAGAATTACTTTGCATAAAAAAAAGCGTACTGTAAGTAAGAGATCCTTCCTTAAGAGGTCTTATAGACGACACAGCAAAACATTCAGCATGCTTTTATAATTGTTGGCCCATATAGCGAAACGACAGGTTTTAATTCTCCCTTATTCCTTGAGCCAAATCAGAGATTTGACGAAACAGCCCATAGGGAGGAGGTCAGAGACCTGGCCGGATGGTGTCAGAATAAGACTAAGGAGGTGATTGTGGACTACCGGAAAAGGAGGGCTGAGCACGCCCCAATTCTCATCGATGGGGCTGTAGTGGAGCAGGTTGATAGCTTCAAGTTCCTTGGTGTCCACATCACCAACAGAGTAGAATGGTCCAAACACACCAAGACAGTTGTGAAGGGGGCACAACAAAGCCTATTCCCCCTCAGGAAACTAAAAATATTTGGCGTGGGTCCTTAGATCCTCAAAAGGTTCTACAACTGCAACATCGAGAGCATCCTGACGGGTTGCATCACCGCCTGGTATGGCAACTGCTCGGCCTCCGACCGCAAGGCACTACGAAGGGTAGTGCGTTCGGCCCAGTACATGACTGGGACTAAACTGCCTGCCATCCAGGACCTCTACACCAGGCAGTGTCAGAGGATGACCTTAAAAATTGTCAAAGACCCCAGCCACCCCAGTTCTCTCTGCTACCGCATGGCAAGCGGTACCGGAGAGCCAAGTCTAAGACCAAAAGGCTTCTCAACAGCTTTTACCCCAAAGCCATAAGACTCCTGAACAGGTAATCAAATGGCTAACCAGACTTTTTGCATTGTGTCCTGCCCCCCACCCCTCTTTTACGCTGCTACTCTCTGTTTATCATATATGAATAGTCACTTTAACTATACATTCATGTACATACGACCTAATTTAGCCCGACAAACCGTTGCCCCCGTACATTGGCTACCCGGACTATCTGCATTGTGTCCCACCACCCACCATCCACCACCCGCAAACCCCTCTTTTACGGTACTGCTACTCTCTTTTTATCATATATGCATAGTCACTTTAACCATACTTACATGTACATACTACCTCAATTAGCCTGACTAACCGGTGCCTGTATATAGCCTCGCTCCTGTTATAGCCTCGCTACTGTTATTTTTCAATGTCTTTTTACTGTTGTTTTTATTTCTTTATTTATCTATTGTTCACCAAATACCTATTTTTTACTTAAAAATTGGACTGTTGGTAAGGGCCTGTAAGTAGGCATTTCACCGTAAGGTCTCTACACCTGTTGTATTCGGCGCACGTGACAAATACACTTGGATTTAATTTGATCAGTGTGGTGCAAAGTCATCGGGAAAGCAGAAATCATACAGTGAATATGGCAAACACGGCATCTTTATTGGGTAGATGGTTGAACCAAGACTTTTTTTATCGAGTTGCAGCAACACCGTCTGTGAGACAGGTTCAACGAGACAAAACTCTTTGTTACTACTTGTGTATCCAACATGATCTTCTGTAGAAGTCTCTTCAACAATAAATTGTACACATTTAAAATATGCCATTACATAAGAAAAGTCAATAGCAGCTGTATAACATGTCTTAATACAACACACATAAGTGGTAAGTAAAATTAATTAATTAAGTAAAAATGTATTTAAAAAAAGGCAAATTCTCTGTCATACAGTTAGCACTTGTCTGTAACAATGCAGCTAATTGACCTTCATTTGTTCCTGTAATTGTCTGGTCATCTATTATATTTGAATATTGCTACTGTATCTTTGGAAACCTGAATCGCTTGTAAAAGTGTTAGTTATAGTTCTACTTTAAATGTATACATCATTTAGTCATTATTCATAAAAATCATAACAAAACCTGAATCGCAAAAAAATAAAAAGTACTTCAATACCATACATAATTTAAAGTGCTATGTCTTGTTCAGAAGTTGGTTCAAGCTGGTCCATCATTTACAGTAGCGTCTAGACACATAAACATGTACAACAAAAAAGAGGCACGTTTTTCAGACAGAACCCTTATACAGTGGCTTGTGAAAGTATTCACCCTTGGCATTTTTCCTATTTTGTTGCCTTACAACCTGGAATTAAAATAGATGTTTGGGGGGGGGGTTGTATCATCTGATTTACTCAACATGCCTACCACTTTGAAGATTTTTTATTGTGAAACAAACAAGAAATAAGACAAAAAAACAGAAAACTTGAGCATGCATAACTATTCACCCCCCTAAAGTCAATACTTTGTAGAGCCACCTTTTGCAGCAATTACAGCTGCAAGTCTCTTGGGGTATGTCTCTATCAGCTTGGCACATCTAGCCACTGGGATTTTTGCCCATTCTTCAAGGCAAAACTTCTCCAGCTCCTTCAAGTTGAATGGGTTCTGCTGGCGTACAGCGATCTTTAAGTCATACCACAGATTCTCAATTGGATTGAGGTCTGGGCTTTCACTAGGCCATTCCAAGACATTTAAATGTTTCCCCTTAAACCACTCAAGTGTTGCTTTAGCAGTATGCTTAGGGTCATTGTTCTGCTGGAAGGTGAACCTCAGTCCCAGTCTCAAATCTCTGGTAGACTGAAACAGGTTTCCCTCAAGAATTTCCCTGTATTTAGTGCCACCCATCATTCCTTCAATTCTGACCAGTTTCCCAGTCCCTGCTGATGAAAAACATCCCCACAGCATGATGCTGCCACCCCCATGCTTCACTGTGTGGATGATGTTCTGGGGATGATGAGAGGTGTTGGGTTTGCGCCAGACATAGCGTTTTCCTTGATGGCCAAAAAGCTCAATTTTAATCTCATCTGACCAGAGTATCTTGTTCCATATGTTTGGGGAGTCTCCCACATGCCTTTTGGTGAACACCAAACGTGTTTGCTTATTTCTTTCTTTAAGCAATGGCTTTTTTTCTGGCCACTCTTCCGTAAAGCCCAGCTCTGTGGAGTGTACGGCTTAAAGTGGTCTTATGGACAGATACTCCAATCTCCACTGTGGAGCTTTGCAGCTCCTTCAGGATTATCTTTGGTCTCTTTCTTGCCTCTCTGATTAATGCCCTCCTTGCCTGGTCTGTGAGTTTTGGTGGTAGGCCCTCTCGCCAAAGATTTAATGGTGCTCTGTGGGATTTTCAAAGTTTCTGATATTTTTTTATAACCCAACCCTGATTTGTACTTCTCCACAACTTTGTCCCTGACCTGTTTGGTGAGCTCCTTGGTCTTCATGGTGCCGCTTGCTTGGTGGTGCCCCTTGCTTAGTGGTGTTGCAGACTCTGGGACCATTCAGAGCAGGTGTATATATACTGAGGTCATGTGACAGATCATGTGACACTTAGATTGCACACAGGTGGACTTCATTAAAAAAACTTATGTGACTTATGAAGGTAATTGGTTGCACAAGATCTTATTTGGGGGCTTCACAGCAAAGGGGGTGAATACATATGCACGCACCACTTTTCCGTGTTATATTTTTTTGAATTTCTTTAATTAAACAAGTTATTTTTTTCATTTCACCTCATCAATTTTGATTATTTTGTGTATGTCCATTGCATGAAGTCCAAATAAAAATCTATTTAAATTACAGGTCGTAATGCAACAAAATAGGAAAAACGCCTATGGGGATGAATAATTTTGCAAGGCACTGTAGAACTCACAACATTATTCCAGAAAAGTCCACAAATCTTCAATAGATTCATTGTGTGTTGGACCAAGCCATGTTTTATGCAGGTCCAGGTCAAAGGCTATAATTCTTGTCAAGTGGAATAACAGCTTGTACTACCCAGTGGTGTAAAGTACTTAAGTACAATATTTGAAAGTACTACTTAAGTTGTTTTTTGGGGTATCTGTACCTTACTTTACTATTTATATTTTTGACAACTTTTACTTTTACTTCACTACATTCCTAAAGAAAAAAAGAATGTACTTTTTACTCCATACATTTTACCTGACACCCAAAAGTACTCGTTACTTTTTGAATGCTTAGCAGGACGGGAAAATTGTCCAATTCACACACTTATCAAGAAAACACATAATCATCCCTTCTGCTTCTGATCTGGCTGACTCACTAAACACAAATGCATCTTTTGTAAATGACAAAAAAGTGGTGCCATCTGCTTTGCTTAAAATAAAGTGGCTCATATCTTTACTTTTACTCAAGTATGACAATTGAGTACTTCTTCCACCACTGCAACTGAGTGATGGGGCTTTTATCAATTACATTGAATTTGGATACTTAAGTATATTTAAAAACAAATAATTTTACTGAAATAGTATTTTACTGGATGACTTTTACTTGAGTAACTTCATATTAAGGTATCTATACTTTTACTCAAGTGTGACAATTGGGTACTTTTAGGTGTTGATGAAAGACTCTGTAGCATCAGTGCTGTTGGAAGAATTTGCAGCTTCTGAAACGTTGTAGACATCTGTCAAAGCAAGAGAAGTCAAACAGTTGGTTTGTTATATAAAGCAAGGCAGGGTGATTATTTAACAAAACAAATATTTAAAGAACTGTGATAATTTCAAAATGCATAAAAAATGGTGAGCTTACTCCTCCTTATCCTTCTTCGGATGAAGTTTAATGCACTGGTTGATGATGTTGCCGCGCCACCACTGGTACTCTGGAATGGAAAAAAATTATATACACTCATTGGCAATCAATATTCGCTGATACAGTAATTGTCACGACTTCCGCCGAAGTCGGCCCTTCTCCTTGTTCGGGTGGTGTTCGGCGGTCGAGGTCACCGGCTTTCTAGTCACCATCGATCCATTTTTCAGTTTCGTTTTGTTTTGTCTGTATTATACACACCTGGTTTCAATTCCCCCATTATGTTCCCTATTTAACCCTCTGGCTTTCATTTCTGTTTTGTCCGTGATTGTTTGTGTGTTAGGTGTTGTAGTTGATACGTGTATGTATCTGTTTATTTTCCATTTGTGGAATTGTGCATTTATTTTGAGTAAAACACTGTGGTTTCGCTCAACACCTGTGTCCTGCGTTTGACTCCAAATATTCTCTGCACACAACCTTGACAGTAATAAGTCTTATCAGAGAGATTCAAGTCTACAATGAGGAATGAGGAAGGCCAATGAGGAAGGCCAATACAATGAGGAAGGCCAAAAACAGCCCATTAAACTCATGGTTTAACTTGGGATTTCTGAAATTGCAAAACATGTCTAATTACAAGGATCATCAGTGCACATAGTACACATGTAATTAACATGAATCATTTGAGGTAAATATAGAAGAAATGGTGTGAAGAGATGTACTTACCCTCGTACGGTCAGAGCCTGGGAGGATGGAAGAGAACGTTCCGGCTATAGCTGACCGGATCTGAAAGCACAGGACCATTTAATAAAAAATCACAACACTCTTGCATACAAAGAGGGTATAAACAAAAAATGTATGACTTTTCAAACACATACCTTGCCGTCTAAAAGTGTTCCAAACACCAAAACAAAGAAACCCTTTTTAAGAAAGATTAAAGATTAATGTACATAATACAATGTTGCTAATGTTGTTCAACTTTCATGAAAACAAATGTAGTTGTAAACATGTTGACATTTTACATCAGAACTCATTACTTGCAGCTTTCAGTTGGAAAATAAAAATGAAATAAAGATTTCAGTGTATGGCACTATTATGGAAAATAATGCACCAATGTATTCAGTTTACCTGTAGTGAATTGAAGAGGGCAAATACAATATGGATTCCCTTATTTGTTGGATCAACCATGGTTCCTACTCCCAGTCCCCAGGTAAGGCCAAAGAATGGAGTCAGAATGGCCAGACACCTGGCAATGACCACAACAGCATTTCTCTCATCTGGCTGGGTAGCATCCCCCACGCCTCTCCTCAGCATTTTGTACAGAACCACAATCAGGATCAAAAAGTTGATGACCACTATGGTCAGGGCAGGGATCACAAAAGCAAGGAGAGCCATTGTCTTGTCCCAGTTGAGCCAACATGCCTGGTTTTCCTTGATGTATCCACCACTTGGAGCTGTTGCTGCCACAGTAATTACAGCAATGATAAGAGGTGCCCCATAGCCTACTGAGAAGCCAATAGCCAGCATAGTTGATTTTGACATATGGGAGAAAACCAAGACGGTCCGATAGAAAAGGAGAAGGCCTGAGATCAGCATCCAAAAGAACAGAGCAAGGTAGAAAAAGTGAATGAAAAACGTAGCTGCAGTACATGCCGGTATAGGTGTTGTGGTGTCTTCACCTGGGTTTTCAAGGATATTTTTTGATATTGATGCACCAATAATGAACCAAATGTCAGCAATCAGGAGAGACACAGCGATGTTCACAATGGAGACATGGCGCATGTAAGAGGTGTTGTTTCTGGTCATGGCCTTCCACACACAAGCCTCAATGATGAGACAAATGACTAAGCTACCCATCGATATGCCAACTCCAACATAAGTGATTATATCCAAAGCATCTTGAATCTCTTTCGGAATGGAAGTTGACATCAAAATGGAGAAGGAGGTCAGATGGTTACAGTGACAGGTGACCTGGCCCTTCTCATTAGACATCACTTTACATCCTGTGTTATCCCATCCTCCAAGGCTGTTAAAAAGGCTGAAGTTCCAGAAAACACACTGAGGATTGTATGTGAGCGACTTGTTCACCTTATCGAAGCTCAATGAGACATTTTTAGTCGTCCCATTCAACTTCACCAGCACTACAAGTCCATTGATGATGTTGTCATTGACACTTTGATTGCTGCCGTTCCTGGCAGGCAACACATTACTGAGGGAGTAGAACGTTAGAGTGGTGATGGTGAGGTGATTGGAATTAGTCTCTGGAATCTCTATCAACACACTTGAATTTAAGTCTGCTCTGAATGAGTTGTCAAATGTGTCTTGGTTTAACAGAATTAGCTTTGTTGTCACATTAAAGGACTTTGTTGGGAGAGAACCTGCAAAAAATTCCATGGAGCCCAGTAAACTAGAGCTGGTGTTCTTATTTTGGTCGGCATTGAGAAAGGTCCAGGATTGTTTTGCTTCATCAGAAACTAGGACATTCACTGTTTCTAGAATGTTCTGGGGAGTCAATGAGAAATCTGAGTTAGGTCCAAACTTAATGTTAATACTTTAGTTTTTTTTTTTAAGCAAAACATGCACTTGTGCTTATCTCACCACTATCAATAAACTTAAGTGTATTTCATTAGTTTTAGTATATTTAAAGCATCAACTTATTTTCCAAACTTCATGCATTCAAAGTATACTGAAACCAAGTGAACTGATATACTGTATATTTTTGTTCTCTTGCACTGATCTCTACAGTTTATCTGTGCTTGTTATGTTTGTTTTCAACATACCTTTATCTGAGACTGGCTGATGTTCTTTGAAACACTTGCAACAATTCTCAGAATATCAACAATGGTCGAAATAGTTGCACTTGAACTAACGATTTGCTCTTTTAGATCAACAGAGGTATTATTAAGTTTTGTTAAAAATTCTTCAACTGTTGCCTCTTTCAAGTCCTGCAGAAGAAGATGTGATTATACTTAGAAAATATACTGTATGTCATACACTTACATTTAGGACATCTAAGAGAAACATGTTTGAAAATAAATAAATATCATAATTGCTTACAAAACTCTCAAATCATACAAATCAGTTTTCCTTCAAATGGATAACAACAACAGAAAATCATGCTCCAAATTATAAATACAGTTAAGACAACGATTGCTAGGGTTTACCAGTCCTGGTAGGTGTTATTAAAAAGTATTACCTGAGATGAGGTTAGTAGCTCATTGATTGCAGTCAAGACACAAGTGTCACTCTGAAGTTTCCAACGTCCAGTGCTTTCACAAATCGCTGTCTTTCTTCCATCCTCACCTTTATTACATGGTGCCACTGATGTGTCTTTCTCTTGGCCACTACCATATTCCAGATCGTTGCAAAATATTGCTAGAAAACATATTTTTTTCTTCAGAAATTTGAAACAGCAAATACTGTATTCCAAGACAGAAAATACTGTACTTACCTCCTACGAAAAGAGTCAATTTTGTAGTCTTTTCATATCCTGTTGGGTCTTTCACTTGGCATGTTAATGTGACAACTTTCGATGATCCATCACAGTTTTGAATTTGATAGTTATATTTAATGCAATTATCAGGAGTCTCATCTATAAATAATACATGTAAAAAAAATGTCAGATTGTTATAATGTAGACAACATGGTTTATGCATTAATTTATTTGGTCTCTTGTCGTATTGAAAAGGAAGTCTGATTATTAACTAACACTTACTTATGGGCAATTCTACATTGCCTTCTTTCCACATTAGTTTATAGGGAGTTTGCACACAACACTCCAATGGCTGACCTTTCCCCACCACACATTTGGTATTGATTTCTGTATTCGTTTGAATAATGGGAGCATCCTTGATTTGAATTTGACCCGTTTGGTAGAAATAGATCTCGTCACTCTTCAGAGTGCATTCATATTTCCCTGGGATGAAACAATATTGACATTGTTGAGTCAAGAAACAATATCTGGGCAGAAAACATGTATCATCCCTTTGTCTTCTTTAACTTTGGGTGGGTATGCTCTGGGTTTTGAGATTTCAATGTTATAGAAACCAAAACAGTGATTAAAAAAAGGTCATAAAATGTTCATTACACAATTGATCATATTTAGACTATAGCTTCCTGCTTTCCTGCCAGGGTAGTTTAATTGTATAAAAAAAATAAGCGTAACAAATGCACTCTTCAACTTACCTTCATCATCAGCAATTACAGTTTTGATACCAAGTGTTGTCTTTTGTGATGCAAAATCATCTGTATTGATGTTGAACCTTCCGGTCGATGTTAAAACTCTTCCCTTTCGTTTCCACTCAACGTTTCTAATAATGCCCATCTTTACATTATCAGGAGGTGGTCCACACTCCAGAGTCATGGTGCCACCAGAGTAAATGGTAGTTGGTTTATAACTTAATACCGTGCTACCTTGGAATAGATTGAGAAATTCGTGGTCAACAGTTTTGTAGACCGATATTTAAAGCATCTTTTTTTTGGTCATAAGAATTTGCAATAATGTGATTTGAGAACGTTTTTAAGGACTTACTGTTATAAATCATAATGAAAGAGCTCATATCAACTTGATAATCAGCTGAAAGTGATGTTGCAAGTCCAGCATTAGCTTTGGTAATTTCAGAGGGATCTGCAGCTGTGGTCCTAACCTCAAAGTTGGCTATAACACTTCCACGGCTGTTAACAGGAACCAAAGAGAGAATACAGAAATAAATACATGTTGAATGGAAACAACTTACTTCCATAACAACAGTAGATACCTACCTGAAACTTGTCAATGTTGCTGAAATAAACCCTGGCATGTTCTTCCTATACTGGGCCTGGATCTGTGTGAGATAATGATATTGATCATGTAAAACAAAATCACAATGTTTCCAATGCACTACATGACCAAAAGTATGTGGAAACCTGCTCGTCGAACATCTCATTTCAAAATAATGGGCATTAATATGGAGTTGGTCCCCCCTTTGCTGCTACAACAGCCACTCTTCTGGAAGGCTTTCCACTAGATGTTGGAACATTGCTGTGGGGACTTGATTCCTTTCAGCCACAAGAGCATTAGTGAGGTGATGTTGGGGGTCCCGTGTGGCTCAGTTGGTAGAGCATGGCGCTTGCAACGCCAGGGTTGTGGGTTCGATTCCCACGGGGGGCCAGTACAAAAAAAGTATGAATGTATGTACTTGTAAGTCGCTCTGGATAAGAGCGTCTGCTAAATGACTTAAATGTAAATGTAAATGTTGGGCAATTAGGCCTGGCTCGCAGTTGGCGTTCCAATTCCTCCCAAAGGTGTTCGATGGGGTTGAGGTAAGGGCTCTGTTCAGGCCAGTCAAGTTCTTCCACAACGATCTCGACAAACCATTTCTGTATGGACCTCGCTTTGTGCACGGGGGCATTGTCAGGCTGAAACAGAAAAGGGCCTTCCCCAAATTGTTGCCACAATGTTGGAAGCACAGAATCATCTAGAATGTCATTGTATGCTGTAGCGTTAAGATTTCCCTTCACTGGAGCTAAGGAGCCTGAACCATGAAAAACAGCCTCAGACCATTATTCCTCCCCCACCAAACTTTACAGTTGGAACTATGCATTTGGGCAGGTAGCGTTCTCCTGGCATCCGCCAAACCCAGATTAGTTTGTCGGACTGCCAGATGGTGAAGCGTGATCCATCACTCCAGAGAATGCCTTTCCACTGCTCCAGAGTCCAATGGCGGTGAGCTTTACACCACTCCAGCCGATGCTTAGCATTGCGCATGGTGATCTTAGGCTTGTGTGCGGCTGCTCGGCAATGGAAGCCCATTTCATAAAGCTCCCGACAAAAAGTTATTGTGCTGACATTGCTTCCCGAGGCAGTTTGGAACTTGGTTGTGAGGGTTGCAACCAAGGACAGACCATTTTTACGCGCAATGCTCTTCAGCACTGCGGTCCCGTTCTGTGAGCTCGTGTGGCCTACCACTTCGCGGCTGAGCCATTGTTGCTTCTAGACGTTTTCACTTCACAATAACAGCCATGTTGAAAGCCACTGAGCTCTTTAGTTCTACTGCCAATGTTTCCTATGGAGATTGCATGGCTTGGTTTTATACACCTGTCAGTAACGGGTGTGGTTGAAATAGCCGAATCGACTAATTTGAAGGGGTGTCCACATACTTTTGTATACATAGTGTACATCCAAAGCATTCATAATCATTACACTGAAAATGTACCCTGGCTGGATAATTGTATGAATAGTTATTTAATGCATTTGAGTATTTACTTGGGCCAACAATAGCTTGAGTCATGTACTTACAACTGGTTCAATATCGCCTTTGTACTTTTTGTATTTGTCACTATTTTTATCATTTAGGTCGCTAGTGAAATCTCCAATCATTTTGAAGGACATCGCCAGCAACAGAATATCTGAAACAAAAGAAGAAGAATGACAAACATGCTTAAATGGAATGGAATTGTTGCTACCTATACTGTATATCCTATTATTCACTCCCGTCCATATGTATTTGGACAGTGAAGATAAAGTGTTACATTTGGTTTTATACTCCAGCCTTTTGGAATTGAAATCAAATGTTTCATATGAGGCAACAGTACAGAATGTGTCCTTTTATTTGAGGGTATTTTCATACATATCTGTTTTACCGTTTAGAAATGAAAGCACAGGGCCTCCCGAGTGGCGCAGTGGTCTAAGGCAGTGCTTGCTGTGCCACTAGAGATTTTGGGTTCGAGTCCAGGTTCTGTCACAGCCGGCCGCGACCAGGAGACCCATGGGGTGGCGCACAATTGTCCCAGCGTTGTCCGGGTTAGGGGAAGGTTTGGCCGGCAGGGATGTCCTTGTCCCATCGCGCACTAGCGACTCCTGTGGCGGACCGGGAGCAGTGCACGCTGACACAGTCGCCAGGTGTACAGTGTTTCCTCCGACACATTGGTGCGGCTGGCTTCCGGGTTAAGTGGGCATTGTGTCAAGAGGCAGTACGGCTTGGTTGGGTTGTGTTTCGGAGGACGCACAGCTCTTGACCTTCGACTCTCACGAGTCCGTACGGGAGTTGCCGTGATGAGACTGACTGAACTGAACTGACTGATACCATGAAATTGGGGAGAAAATGGGGTATTTTTTTTAAATAAAATAAATATATTTAAAAAATAAAGAAATTAAAGCACTTTATGTATCTAGTCCCCACATTTGAGAAAGTCATAAGTATTTGAAAAAATGTCCTTATAGTGTAGTAAAGTAGTCACAAGTGTAGTATTTGTTCCCATATTCCTTGCGCTCAATGACTAAATCAAGCTTGTGACTCGAACAAACTCATTGAATGCATTTGCATAATGTTTTGTTTGTGTTTCAGATTATATTTTTCCCTATAGGAACTGAATGGTGAATAATGCATTGTGTCATTTTGGAGACCCTTTTATTGTAAGTAAGAATAGAAGATGTCTCTGAACACTTCTACATTCATGTGGATGCTACCATGATTATGGATAATCGTGAATGAATCGTGAATAATGATGACTGAGAAATTAACAGAGGTACCAAGATCATACCCCCAAAATGCTATTGCTCATGCTGAGAGGTTAGCACGTTTTGTTGTAGCCACTGTAACCTTCTCACCCGTCAATATTCATGATTGATTCATGATTTTTCATTATCATGGCATAATCAGGATTCATTTTGCAGTGTTCAGAAACATCTTCTATTCTTACACATACCAGTTGGTTTTGCAGTTGGTGGTGGTGTTGTTGTTGTTGGTGCTGGTGCTGTTGTTGTTGGTGCTGGTGCTGTTGTTGTTGAGGCTGGTGTTGTTGTTGTTGGTGCTGGTATTGTTGTTGTTGGTGCTGGTGTTGTTGTTGTTGGTGCTGGTGCTGTTGGTGGTGGTGCTGGTGCTGTTGTTGTTGGTGCTGGTGTTGTTGTTGTTGGTGCTGGTGCTGTTGGTGGTGGTGCTGGTGTTGTTGTTGTTGGTGCTGGTGCTGTTGGTGGTGGTATTGTTGTTGTTGTTGGTGGTGGTGGTATTGTTGTTGTTGTTGGTGGTGGTGGTATTGTTGGTGTTGTTGTTGTTGGTGCTGGTGCTGTTGTTGTTGGTGCTGTTGTTGTTGTTGTTGGTGCTGGTGGTGTTGGTGGTGGTATTGTTGTTGTTGTTGTTGTTGTTGTTGTTGCTGGTGTTGGTTCAGTAGTTCCTGTTGGGAGAGACACGTGGCGTAGTAGTAAGTGAAAGCTACAAAACTGTAGGTGAATCACAGAACAACACCTGTGCTACCTGTGGAGGTTGTTCTCTGTTCTGTTGTGGGCTTAGGTGTTGCAGAGGCTCCAGCAAAGCGGTAATATACAGTAGTGGCAGACTGTTACATTGTTAGATCTGTTTGGTGAACTATGGTTCACCTACTGGTGAATGTGGTCAGGATTCATTTAGAAGTGTTCAGAAACATCCTCTATTCTTACACACACCAGCAGGTTTTGCAATTGTTGTTGGTGGTGGTATTATCATAGTTGGTGGTGTTGTTTTTGTACTTAATGCTGGTGTTGATTCAGTGGTTCATGTATTTGTGGGTGCAGTAGAGTATACAGCAGAGAAGTAACATAGATTGTTAGGTCTGTTTGGTGGAGTCCGCTTTAGACAGGTTTTGTTATACAGAAGTTCATGACACTTACTAGTATCTGTGGTCGGTTGTGTTGTGGGGTCAGCTGTATTGATCTGTTTTATTGTAGCTGCAGGTGTAGTAGAGTCTACCAAGAGAGAAGTAACATAGTGATAAACTAAAGAAGCAGATTAACAGAAACTCATAATGACTCAGAAAGTACTATTTGATAGCCTTCAGATGCACTTAGCCTGGTCAATGTGGTCAGTTCTGTTGTGACAAATAGTGACTACAAAAATGCCATTTTGTTTTGAAATAAAATATGTTAGCCGTCATACTGGTAATTGTGGTCAGTTGTGTTGTGGGGTCAGCTGTAGTACTTTGTCCTGTTGTGGGTGGAGTTGTTGTAGAGTCTACAGAAGGAAAGAAACATGGTGATTGAATGTCAGATCTTTTGGTGGTGAACTTTGCTTCAGACAAGTTTTGTTCTCCAGAACTTGATGAAACTTACTGGTAACTTTGGTCATTTGTTCTGTAGTGCTGACCTCAGGTGTCGTAGAGTCTTAACAAGAGAGAAACAGAGATCGTGACAAATGTGTGAGGAACTGAGATTCAGAATAAATTACTTTCAGCAGTTAATGACTGTATTTCCAGGTAACTTTGGTAAATTGTGTTGTGGGGTCAACTGTAGTGGTCTGTTTTGCTGTGGCTGCAGGTGTAGTAAAGTCTACCAAGAGATAAGCAACACAGTTATAGATTGAAGAAGAAACAGATTAATATAAACTCATACTATGTTTAGAATTGTTTTTACCAGCCTTTAGAAGCTCTTAGTTAACTGGTCACTAGTGTCAGTTCTGTTGTGACAGATAGTGACACGTTAATGCAACTTTGTTCTGAACTAAAATATATTAGCATACACTTACTGATAACTGTGGTCAGTTGTGTTGTGAGGTCAGCTGTAGTATTCTGTTGTGTTGTGGGTGCAGGTGCACTAGAGTCTACAGCAGGGAGGGAACATAGTGATAGAGAAGAAGCAGATTAACAGAAACTCATAAACTCAGAAAGTAATATTTGCTAGCCTTCAAAAGCACTTAGCCTGGTCACTGTAGTCAGTTATATTAATCAATGCTTTTGTTACTTCTAGGTTAGACTACTGCTATGCTCTACTTCCCGGCTACCCGGATAAAGCACTAAATAAACTTCAGTTAGTGCTAAATACGGCTGCTAGAATCCTGACTAGAACCAAAAAATGTGATCATATTACTCCAGTGCTAGCCTCCCTACACTGGCTTCCTGTTAAGGCAAGGGCTGATTTCAAGGTTTTACTGCTAACCTACAAAGAATTACATGGGCTTGCTCCTACCTATCTTTCCAATTTGGTCCTGCCGTACATACCTACACGTACGCTATGGTCACAAGGCGCAGGCCTCCTAATTGTCCCTAGAATTTCTAAGCAAACAGCTGGAGGCAGGGCTTTCTCCTATATATCTCCATTTTTATGGAATGGTCTGCCTACCCATGTGAGAGACGCAGACTCGGTCTCAACTTTTAAGTCTTTACTGAAGACTTATCTCTTCAGTGGGTCATATGATTGAGTGTAGTCTGGCCCAGGAGTGTGAAGGTGAACGGAAAGGCTCTGGAGCAACGAACCACCCTTGCTGTCTCTGCCTGGCCGGTTCCCCTCTCTCCACTGGGATTCTCTGCCTCTAACCCTATTACAGGGGCTGAGTCACTGGCTTACTGGTGCTCTTTCATGCCGTCCCTAGGAGGGGTGCGTCACTTGAGTGAGTTGAGTCACTGACGTGATCTTCCTGTCTGGGTTGGCGCCCCCCCCCCCCCTTGGGTTGTGCCGTGGCGGAGATCTTTGTGGGCTATACTCGGCCTTGTTTCAGGATGGTAAGTTGGTGGTTGAAGATTTCCCTCTAGTGGTGTGGGGGCTGTGCTTTGGCAAAGTGGGTGGGGTTATATCCTTCCTGTTTGGCCCTGTCCGGGGGTATCATCGGATGGGGCCACAGTGTCTCCTGACCCCTCCTGTCTCAGCCTCCAGTATTTATGCTGCAGTAGTTTATGTGTCGGGGGGCTAGGGTCAGTTTGTTATATCTGGAGTACTTCTCCTGTCTTATCCGGTGTCCTGTGTGAATTTAAGTATGCTCTCTCTAATTCTCTCTTTCTCTCTTTCTTTCTCTCTCTCGGAGGACCTGAGCCCTAGGACCATGCCTCAGGACTACCTGGCATGATGACTCCTTGCTGTCCCCAGTCCATCTGGCCGTGCTGCTGCTCCAGTTTCAACTGTTCTGCCTGCGGCTATGGAACCCTGATCTGTTCACCGGACGTGCTACCTGTCCCAGACCTGCTGTTTTCAACTCTCTAGAGACCGCAGGAGCGGTAGAGATACTCTTAATGATCGGTTATGAAAAGCCAACTGACATTTACTCCTGAGGTGCTGACTTGCTGTACCCTCAACAACTACTGTGATTATTATTATTTGACCCTGCTGGTCATTTATGAACATTTGAACATCTTGGCCATGTTCTGTTATAATCTCCACCCGGCACAGCCAGAAGAGGACTGGCCACCCCTCATAGCCTGGTTCCTCTCTAGGTTTCTTCCTGGGTTTTGGCCTTTCTAGGGAGTTTTTCCTAGCCACCGTGCTTCTACACCTGCATTGCTTGCTGTTTGGGGTTTTAGGCTGGGTTTCTGTACAGCACTTTGAGATATCAGCTGATGTAAGAAGGGCTATATAAATACATTTGATTTGATTTGATAAGCAACACAGTTATAGATTGAAGAAGAAACAGATTAATATAAACTCATACTATGTTCAGTAAGAATTTTTTATCAGCCTTTAAATACACTACTGGTCTACTGGTCACTAGTGTCAGTTCTGTTGTGACAGATAGTGACACGTTAATGCAACTTTGTTCTGAACTAAAATATATTAGCGTACACTTACTGATAACTGTGGTCAGTTGTGTTGTGAGGTCAGCTGTAGTATTCTGTTGTGTTGTGGGTGCAGGTGCACTAGAGTCTACAGCAGGGAGGGAACATAGTGATAGAGAAGAAGCAGATTAACAGAAACTCATAACAAACTCAGAAAGTAATATTTGCTAGCCTTCAAAAGCACTTAGCCTGGTCACTGTAGTCAGTTATATTGTGACAGATAGTGACAACCAAAATGCAATTTTGTTCTGAACTAAAATATGTTAGCCTACTGTACATACTGGTAACCGTGGTCAGTTGAGTTGTGAGGTCAGCTGTCGTATTTTGTTCTGTAGTGTTGGCCTCAGGTGTCGTAGAGTCTAAAGCAGAATGAGAGAGAGAGAAAGAGACAGAAAGATGGACAGAGACAGACAGACAGACATACAGACAAACAGAAAGCGAGAGATCGAGGGAGAGAGAGAGAGCTTGTGACAAACTTGTGAAGAACTGAAGTTCAGAACAAATTATTTTCACTAGTACTTGATTGTATTTACTGGTATCTGTGGTCAGTTGTGTTGTGGTGTCAGCTGTAGTACTTTGTTCTGTAGTGTTGGCCTCAGGTGTTGTAGAGTCTAAATTAGAGAGAGAGAGAGAGAGAGAGAGAGAGACAGACAGACAGACAGACAGACAGACAGACAGACAGACAGACAGACAGACAGACAGACAGACAGACAGACAGACAGCGAGGGAGAGAGACAGAGATATTGTGACAAAAGTGTGAAGACCTGAATTTCAGAACAAATTATTTTCACTAGTACTTGATTTTATTTACTGGCAACTGTGGTCAGTTGTGTTGTGGGATCAACTGTAGTACTTTGTTCTGTAGTGTTGGCCTCAGGTGTTGTAGAGTCTAAAGCAGAGAGAGAGAGAGAGAGAGAGAGAGAGAGAGAGAGAGAGAGAGAGAGAGAGAGAAAGAGAGAGAGAGATCGTGACAATTTTATGAAGAACTGAAATTCTGAACAAATTATTTTCACTAGTACTTGAGTTTATTTACTGGTAACTGTGGTCAGTTGTGTTGTGGGGTCAGCTGTAGTACTTTGTTCTGTAGTGTTGGCCTCAGGTGTTGTAGAGTCTAAATTACAGAGAGAGAGAGAGAGAGAGAGAGAGAAAGCGACAAACAGACAGACAGACAGACAGACAGACAGACAGACAGACAGACAGACAGACAGACAGACAGACAGAGATATTGTGACAAACGTGTGAAGACCTGAATTTCAGAACAAATTGTTTGCACTAGAACTTGATTTTATTTACTGGTAACTGTGGTCAGTTGTGTTGTGAGATCAACTGTAGTTATTTGTTCTGTAGTGCTGGGCTCAGGTGTCGTAGAGTCTAAAGCAGAGAGAGAGAAAGAGAGAGAGATGGTGACAAATTTATGAAGAACTGAATTTCAGAACAAATTATTTTCACCAGTACTTGAGTTTATTTACTGGTAACTGTGGTCAGTTGTGTTGTGGGGTCAGCCGTAGTACTTTGTTCTGTAGTGTTGGCCTCAGGTGTTGTAGAGTCTAAATTACAGAGAGAGAGAGAGAGAGAGAGAGAGAGAGAGAGAGAGAGAGAGAGAGAGAGAGAGAGAGAGAGAGAGAGAGAGAGAGACAGACAGACAGACAGACAGACAGACAGACAGACAGACAGACAGACAGACAGACAGACAGACAGACAGACAGACAGACAGACAGACAGAGATATTGTGACAAACGTGTGAAGACCTGAATTTCAGAACAAATTATTTGCACTAGAACTTGATTTTATTTACTGGTAACTGTGGTCAGTTGTGTTGTGAGATCAACTGTAGTTATTTGTTCTGTAGTGCTGGGCTCAGGTGTCGTAGAGTCTAAAGCAGAGATAGAGAAAGAGAGAGAGATGGTGACAAATTTATGAAGAACTGAATTTCAGAACAAATTATTTTCACCAGTACTTGAGTTTATTTACTGGTAACTGTGGTCAGTTGTGTTGTGGGGTCAGCCGTAGTACTTTGTTCTGTAGTGTTGGCCTCAGGTGTTGTAGAGTCTAAATTACAGAGAGAGAGAGAGAGAGAGAGAGAGAGAGGGTATTGAGGGAGAGAGAGAGAGAGGGAGAGAGAGAGAGAGAGAGAGAGAGAGAGACAGACAGACAGACAGACAGACAGACAGACAGACAGACAGACAGACAGAGATATTGTGACAAACGTGTGAAGACCTGAATTTCAGAACAAATTATTTGCACTAGAACTTGATTTTATTTACTGGTAACTGTGGTCAGTTGTGTTGTGGGATCAACTGTAGTACTTTGTTCTGTAGTGTTGGCCTCAGGTGTTGTAGAGTCTAAAGCAGAGAGAGAGAGAGAGAGAGAGAGAGAGAGAGAGAGAGAGAGAGAGAGAGAGAGAGAGAGAGAGAGAGAGAGAGAGAGAGAGAGAGAGAGAGAGAGACAGACAGACAGACAGACAGACAGACAGACAGACAGACAGACAGAGAGAGAGAGATATTGTGACAAAAGTGTGAAGACCTGAATTTCAGAACAAATTATTTTCACTAGTACTTGATTTTATTTACTGGCAACTGTGGTCAGTTGTGTTGTGGGATCAACTGTAGTACTTTGTTCTGTAGTGTTGGCCTCAGGTGTTGTAGAGTCTAAAGCAGAGAGAGAGAGAGAGAGAGAGAGAGAGAGGAGAGAGAGGAGAGAGAGAGAGAGAGAGAGAGAGAAAGAGAGAGAGAGATCGTGACAATTTTATGAAGAACTGAAATTCTGAACAAATTATTTTCACTAGTACTTGAGTTTATTTACTGGTAACTGTGGTCAGTTGTGTTGTGGGGTCAGCTGTAGTACTTTGTTCTGTAGTGTTGGCCTCAGGTGTTGTAGAGTCTAAATTACAGAGAGAGAGAGAGAGAGAGAGAGAGAAAGCGACAAACAGACAGACAGACAGACAGACAGACAGACAGACAGACAGACAGACAGACAGACAGACAGACAGACAGACAGACAGAGATATTGTGACAAACGTGTGAAGACCTGAATTTCAGAACAAATTGTTTGCACTAGAACTTGATTTTATTTACTGGTAACTGTGGTCAGTTGTGTTGTGAGATCAACTGTAGTTATTTGTTCTGTAGTGCTGGGCTCAGGTGTCGTAGAGTCTAAAGCAGAGAGAGAGAAAGAGAGAGAGATGGTGACAAATTTATGAAGAACTGAATTTCAGAACAAATTATTTTCACCAGTACTTGAGTTTATTTACTGGTAACTGTGGTCAGTTGTGTTGTGGGGTCAGCCGTAGTACTTTGTTCTGTAGTGTTGGCCTCAGGTGTTGTAGAGTCTAAATTACAGAGAGAGAGAGAGAGAGAGAGAGGAGAGAGAGAGAGAGAGAGAGAGAGAGAGAGAGAGAGAGAGAGAGGAGAGAGAGACAGACAGACAGACAGACAGACAGACAGACAGACAGACAGACAGA
>NW_026601243.1:0-64913 GCF_029448725.1 Salvelinus fontinalis
CGGTCGGCAGCAGATGGCATCAGACCACACCTAGGACTCTACACGCAGTGTAAGAGAACACGCTGGAGGCCTGTTCCCCCTCAGGTCCTCCCAGACACAGCGTGATCCTGCCTCAGATTGTTCATTGCTGGAAACACCGGGGCGGCTCTACTAATTACCCAGCATCCCTTGCCATCCCTCACAGCCTTCCCTCACACTCAGTTTATCACAATTGCAAATGACCACATTCAACAGAGAGCTGTGTGTGTGTTTGTGAGTGTGTGCATGTATGTGTGTCTGTGTGTTTGTGTGGTTGTGTGTGTGTGTGCTTACACAGTGTTCTCAATCTTCCAGTGCACCATAAGTGTGTGCCCCCCCCCCCCCCCCTACTCCGCTTTTGTCAAATCTGGGACATTTTATCCGGGAGTTTGCAAATGCAGTCTGCATTATATTTCACTTGGAGTCATCAGAAAAAAAGGAGGGGGAAGTGGGTAGATTTTTCTCTCCCAGTCCAGCATTTCTGTCTGTATATATATGCTGAGGTGCTTGATGAGAAGAGGCCTCAGCAATATTTGGTGTTATTGCGACAGCAGGCTGAGGGACAATATACAGCATTCTCCTTCATCTTTGAGTAATGCCGGCTGTTGCTTTCTTATGGGGGCTGAAGAAAAGCTGACTATTTCATCAATGAAAGCTGTTTTCCACCGTACTGTTCCTTGTCTTTAGTGTGTGGTTTCATTTTCAGGATGTTTTAGTCTGTTTAGTCAGGGATGGAAATGATGAAGTGATTGGGAAATGTGATGTCTGTTGTGTAGCTATTCTCTATGTGGAAGACTGTGTGATTTGATACTTGTAAAACAGACTTGCCTTTCTTAATTGCCCCTGAGGGGATAAATAAAGTTGTATTGAATTTAACTTAATTTAATTGGATTGGTGACATTTCATATAGATCTGTAAACTGTGTAACTGCTTTAATTAAAGTTATTTAAAGGAAAGACAAAGCTTTAAAATGCTCTTTGTCTTGCTTTCTGATGAGACGGTTTCTTTGGGTTAAACGGTGTGACACCAATTATTTCCAATGGATCAAAGGGCTAGGACTCTCTAGAGAAGTATGTTTTTACAAAACAAAAACAAACTCCAACTAAGGTAAATGCTCCTTTTCTCCCTCTCCTCTCCCTTCTTCTCCCCCCTTCCTCACTTCACCTCTCCTCTCCCTTCCTCTCCTCTCACCCTCTCCCTTCTTCTCCCCTCCCTTCCTCACTTCACCTCTCCTCTCTCATCTTCTCTCTTCCCCCTCTCCCTTCCTCAACTCTCCCTTTTTCTCCCCCTCTCTTCCTCATTTCATCTCTCCTCTCCCTTCATCTCTTCTCCCCCTCTCACTTCCTCACGTCTTCTCTCCTCCCTCTCCCTTTCCTCACATCTCCGCTCCACTCCCTTCCTCTCTTCTCCCTTCCTCACTTCTTCTCCCCTCCCTTTCTCACTTCACCTCTCCTCTCTTCCTCTCCTCTTCTCTCCTCCTGTAACCCTAACCCTCATCCTCCTCTCCTCCCCACAGGCCTCTGTCCCCCCTCAGCCTCTCTCTCTCTGTGACAGGACATTCTCCATCTGCTTGCAGGCAGTGTGTGTACTGGGGAAGCAGCAGCAGCTGCAGAGCCTGCCTGCCTAGTCCCTTTCCTAGCCCCTCTCCTGCCTTCTGCCATCACACACACACACAGGCACCAGCTGGGCACCGTCACCATCCCCGCCACCTCAGCCTCCACTCCACTGCTAGGCCTGCCTGACTGTCACCTTCACATGTTACCTCACCTGACGGTGTCAATTAAAACTAACAATTCATCCCTAAAAAGGATTGAAGTGATATGTTGTTTAAGAGTTTAGAGGAGCTTGCAGTAGCAGTACCAGAGGTGAGCTGCCAGAGCTGTACAGTATAAGTTTCAGCACACAAGTCACCAGTGATGTCATGTAGCCTGTAGTATAGATCTGAACTTTGCACTGATAGAATCCTAGAAAATGTGCTGATGATTATGTGTGGAATCACAGTACAACAAGCAGGTGAGCTTCAAAGAGCATCCTGTCTAGCGTGGAATCTACACATGGACCTAAACGCCTACAGGTAGTGATGTCTGCAGTGCAGCTGGTGAATGTACTCTTTAATTGGACATCCTTGAGCCTCTGAAGGTAACTGCTCATATGTTTCTTTTTGATTAGCGAAACCAGATGTTGAACAATACTAGACGGCTCCTTAAACTGCCCAGCTCTCCAAAGTAGGACATCATGCAAGTCCTGACAAACACACAGGTGCAACCTTTGGGGAAGTAGGCTTTAGTTAGGTTTAGGTTTAGTCGGGTTTAGGTTTAGTTAGGTGTAGGTTTAGTTAGGTGTGGGTTTAGTTAGGTGTAGGGTTAGTTAGGTGTAGGTTTAGTTAGGTTTAGGTTTAGTTAGGTTTAGGTTTAGTCAGGTTTAGGTTTAGTTAGGTTTAGGTTTAGTTAGGTGTAGGTTTAGTTAGGTGTAGGTTTAGTTAGGTTTCGGTTTAGTTAGGTTTAGGTTTAGTCAGGTTTAGGTTTAGTTAGGTGTAGGTGTAGGTTTAGTTAGGTGTAGGTTTAGTTAGGTTTAGGTTTAGTTAGGTGTAGGTTTAGTTAGGTGTAGATTTAGTTAGGTGTAGGTTTAGTTAGGTGTAGGTTTAGTTAGGTGTAGGTTTAGTTAGGTGTAGATTTAGTTAGGTGTAGGTTTAGTTAGGTGTAGGTTTAGTTAGGTGTAGGTTTAGTCAGGTGTAGATTTAGTTAGGTGTAGGTTTAGTTAGGTTTAGGTTTAGTTAGGTTTAGGTTTAGTTAGGTTTAGGTTTAGTCAGGTTTAGGTTTAGTTAGGTTTAGGTTTAGTTAGGTTTAGGTTTAGTCGGGTTTAGGTTTAGTCGGGTGTAGGTTTAGTCGGGTGTAGGTTTAGTCAGGTTTAGGTTTAGTTAGGTGTAGGTGTAGGTTTAGTTAGGTGTAGGTTTAGTTAGGTGTAGGTTTAGTTAGGTGTACGTTTAGTTAGGTTTAGGTTTAGTTAGGTTTAGTTAGGTTTAGGTTTAGTTAGGTTTATGTTTAGTCGGGTGTAGGTTTAGTTAGGTGTAGGTTTAGTTAGGTTTAGGTTTAGTTAGGTGTAGGTTTAGTTAGGTGTAGGTTTAGTTAGGTTTAGGTTTAGTTAGGTTTAGGTTTAGTTAGGTGTAGGTTTAGTTAGGTTTAGGTTTAGTTAGGTGTAGGTTTAGTTAGGTTTAGGTTTAGTTAGGTGTAGGTTTAGTTAGGTGTAGGTTTAGTTAGGTTACTTAAATACAGTAGACATATATACAGTAGATGTGCATGGGCGTGACATCTAACATATTCATTCTATCTAACATATTCATTCTATCTAACATATTCATTCTATCTAACATATTCATTCTATCTAACATATATACATATTAAATGGGTGGATAAGGAGACTACATTCTTCCAGTAAACCGGTGTGATCGCTTGAATAATGTAATGTATTTGCGATGTGCATATCACAAACCATGTGTCATTTTTTTGCTTTATTGGTTAGTGGTGCTGCTGTGTCACAATGCAAAGTCAGAATGAAAGCACCTGGGATATTTAGTGTTGAAGTTAACCATGAACCCATAATGATCATATGAACATGACAAGAGATACATTATTAATTGTCTAACAGTTGATTTCGTAGAGACCGAACGCCTGTAGGCTATACACCGTATGGTAATTGCGGTGTGAACAGTAGTTACAATTCTTCAAAGAAATTATATGTCATCATAAAATTGCAAGAGAATGTGCATGCATTGCAAATCTGGAAAGAATCTCCATTCAAAACCGTGAGAAAGTGCTGAATAAAATGCAATGCGTTGCATGTAAGCAGGTGCGATGTAAGTCTAGTTTCAACTGATACAGAAAGACTTGAAATAAAACAATCATTTCCATTCTTATCTCCAAAGAACATGGTGGTGAGCTCCTTACAAATAAAATGAGACGGGGAGACGAGTAGCCGCCTATATAAATCATTCTATCCCAATGTTGCTCCCCAGAGATTTCTGATGGATTAAATTAAGCACTTCCATTTCCATCTCCCACCTGATCGCAGCGCCGTATAAATCCCAACAGCTGATCAACTGTCTCCAGACACCAAGTACAGGACACAGAGAGAGGCTGCAGCAACAGTGAGATAGAGAGAGAGAGAGAGAGAGAGAGAGAGACAGAGAGAGAGAGAGAGAGAGAGAGAGAGAGAGAGAGAGAGAGAGAGAGAGAGAGAGAGAGAGAGAGAGAAGTGGAGCGGTGACGGTCCTTCAACCTACATTATTATTTTTCAGCCAAATGTAAATAGACTACCAATCAGAGTTGGAAATAATTGGAAAGCAATAAATAACGCTGACAAGTGCTGCCCATTTTTTGTTGCACTCTTACATTACAGCAGCTTCTCTCGTGTTTTTTTGCATTCTCCTCTATTGGCACGCGGGAGAAAGAGGCGCACTCTGCAGGGTGCTTTCCGCTCGCTCGTCCGTCTTGCGCGAGCCTCTGAGAGGGAGCTATCCAGTGCTGAAGTTGCATTTCTTCCCTTCGCAAGACACGGTGTTGCAGGTAGAACAGAGAAACCTAAGCACTACGGGTTGGCTGGGGGATTGTTTGACTGACTGGGTGTCTGATACTCTACGCAGCCAGGCATCCAAAGCTCAGATTTAAATATCCAGCTCTACATTGGCGTTGCATGAGGACAGTAACCCTGCCCTGGACGGTTGTTGTTTCGGTGCAGCACCAGAAACATGCCAAGGTCTTTCCTGGTTAAAAAGGTGAAGCTTGATGATTTTTCATCCAGTGATTTTGAGAGTTCTTATGGACGATCCAGGACCAACCTCAGTCTACGGATTCACGATAAAGGTAAATATAAACATTATTTATCATTTGGAATGTTGATGTTGATGTTGATTATGTTATATATATTTTTGCTTATTATGCACGGTGTCTTTTTTTTGCCACGTTTGCACGTTTTTGCGCTGCATTCATGACTCAATCTGATTCCATTGTTATATTAGTTTTGACAAACACACCTACCTATACATTTGTAGGCTAATTCTAGCCTGTATGTTTTGAAACAAACCAATTGAATGTGTAAATAGCCTATCGCATCTTGCCTACTCGGAGCATGGGGAGGAATGATGCTTGTGATGCTGATGCAAAACTTCTCCACAACCCACAAGTGTGCATCATATATCTGCACTTAGGCACCAGCATGTACACAAGAGATTGCATTGCACCTATATTACCCGTTATGCTTTGGAACACTGTTGTATAGCCCTATTATTTAGACATTATGTCAGTCAGAAGGCTGAATCATATTTCATGATGATATGTAAACTAGCTTATCCATCGCTTCAGACCGGCGGTATAATGTTGCCTAATCATCTCAGTAGGTTATGTTGTTAAATTATGTTTATTCTCACTGTGTGTAATTGGCAACTATAGGTTAACGCATAAAAGGGTCGTGCTTCCAGATAAATAAAAACGTTTTAGACTCGCCTAAAGCTGAATAAAGTGCACAGGACGCATAGGCTTTGGTGATAACGTGCCGTAGCCGATTTCAAGTGGAAAAGTGCTGCCTGTAGCTTGTTGCATCTATTAAGCAGATTGTTCCCACTTGAAGAATCCCCACGCGACAATGAGTAATTGAATGAAGCTCTTGTTATTTTTCACACCAGGGTACATTAGTGACTACATCAGCCCGTCTGTCTACGATGGAGAAAGCGACGGTGCCATTAAAGTTCCCTCTCCGGAGCCACTCTACGATGGCATCCACAGCGACTACGGCGCCCCGGACTCAGAACAGCCTGACAGTCCGCAGTCGGACGTCACCTCCGGCTACATCAACGGGGACACCGCGGTGAGTGATTGCTACACGGTGGACGCGTTTTACATCACGGACGGAAGGTCACGGAGGAAAGTAATCAGCAGCCCCAGCAGCAGGAGCATACAGCGTCACACATGCAACGAATGTGGGAAAACCTACGCCACGTCTTCCAACCTGAGTAGGCATAAGCAGACCCACCGGAGCCTGGACAGCAAGATGGCCAAGAAGTGTGCAACCTGTGGGAAAGTGTACGTGTCCATGCCAGCAATGGCCATGCACCTGCTCACCCATGACCTCAAGCACAAGTGTGACATCTGTGCCAAAGCGTTCAGCAGACCTTGGCTACTGCAGGGCCACATGAGGTCACACACGGGCGAGAAGCCCTTTGGGTGTGCACACTGCGGAAAAGCGTTCGCAGACCGCTCCAACCTGCGCGCGCATATGCAGACTCACTCCGCTTTCAAGCATTTCAAATGCAAACGGTGCGACAAGACCTTCGCTCTCAAGTCCTACCTGAATAAGCACTACGAGTCCGCGTGCTTCAAAGGCGCGTTCTCGCCCTTGAGTCCTGATCTCGATGACTCTCCATGACGTCCACATTAAAAGTGCAGACAAAACATTATATTTTTGCTTGACTAATTCTGCCAAACCTTTCCTAAAATCCACCTCAACTTCCAGTGGAACCACAATAATAGCACAATTTTTCTGTATTCTCCTTGAAATCCACCCGAAGGAATTACTGATGATCTTCGCATGCACTTAAAAATCCTCTTCCTCCTCCAGTCACGTGGATAGAATATACCTTCCACCGCGCGTAAATATGAAATCATATATTTTGAAATTTGACGAAGATGACAATACTGGATTGCTCCAAACAAAAGTCGAACATTTTAATGTTGGATAATAATGTACTGCTGCAACTGACCATACTCTCCGTTGAGGTAAATGCCATTTATGTTTGTATTAATTAATTAATTAATCTATTTATTTATTTATCTATTTGTACATTAGGCTATTTATATGTATTTGTTTATATAGTATGTCTGACATATTGGTCTGTTTTTATTTGATACCACTACCTATTCTTTGCACTTTAATGTGTGAATTTGCCAACCTCTCATGAACAGGCCAAAGCGTTTGTCACTTATTCTTCGTTTACTACCATTTTAAATTATTGCATGCAGAAATGAAATCTATGCCAGTATCACAAAGCTTATGATTTTTTTCTTCTCCAAAATCTAGATAGTATCTGTTGGCAATATTTCTGCTGAAGCCACATGACGAATTATAAAGCAATAATCACTTAATGCATGGTCTTTTTGAAAATGATTATGAACTATTACCTACTGTATAGCAGTTTTTAAAATCAGGTATGTTTTACTCCAGTACGCATCTATAGTCATACAAAAAAATACAACATCAGGGAAAATGCCAATGTAGTGTTAGTGAAACAACAAGAAAGCAACCACGTCCTCTTTTCCTCTGACGTCATGCATTGCCTGCCTCTTATTTCAACAGTAGTGTTAGGACCGTTAGGACCGTTAGGACCGTTAGGACCGTAGGCTTGTAGTACTTCAGCTCCCAGCACCTCAGAACATGTATCCAAATCTACAGGGCACCCATTAAGGTCATACAAAGGTCAAACACCTTCTGGGTCCCCAATGGCACCCTATATTCTATATAGAGCCCTATGGGCCGTGGCCAAAACTAGTGCACTATGTAGGGAATAGGTAGTTATTTTGGGATGAAAAACACTGGAACCCACTATTGACTTAAGGTGGGCAAACTTTGCACTGCATCCACACTCAGCTTGATGGACAAGATGCCTTTCTTTAACCTCATTGGTGTGCCACAGATTTGTCTATAATAAAGCACTTCATTTACACCTTAAAAAGTAGCACAATGAACCTAGAGATTCAGGTAGAAAAAACAAGAACTCGTATTAGCTTGACCTCTGTTTTGTATTTCCAATAAAGAATGAATTAATAATAATTTATTGCAAGAGGCTTTGTAAATAATCCTTTGGATTGAACATTTTTACAGCAGTAAAGAATGAAACAAACCTTATTTCAGGAGATATCTGGAGGGAGGAAAATGTCCTTTCCAGTCAGTATTCAAATGATGTAAGCACAAGACACAACAAGGCATTGTCACTTCATAATAAAGAATAATATTAACAAAATCTCTTGTCTGTCTGTTAGTCACTTGTTTTTATTTGTTTGTATCAAATTTCACAATGTATACTATATCACCTTATTAGCCTAAAGTATATCTTCAAGCATTTGAATCAAAAGTTGAAAGATAATCCTCAGAGTAAAGCATGTCTTCACCATCCTATAGGAAACAGTGCTGTACATGACCTTGTGTTCTAACCATCCCCCTTACTACTGTACTGCTCAGAGAGAGAGGGAGAAAGAGAGAGAAAGAGAGGGGGAGAGAGAGAGAGGGAGAGAGAGAGAGAAAGAGAGGGGGAGAGAGAGAGAGAGGGAGAGAGAGAGGGGGAGAGAGAGAGAGGGAGAGAGAGAAAGAGGGGAGGGAGAGAGAGAGGGGCGGGAGGGAAATAGAAAGATGGGAGAGAGGGGAGAGAGAGAGTGAGAGAGAAAGAGAGGGAGCAAGAGAGAGTGAGTGAGAGAGAGAGTGAGAGCGAAAGAGAGCTACCTGGGTGGCTGCAGCTACTGTAGCATAAGTCAGATGAGGCCATGTAGCCCTTTGAGGGGGCTAAAAGACATTTCATTCCTCATAGATAAGCCTTATCACTTGATAGCTCTCTTGACTGCATTTAGAATCAGGTCTATGACCTCAAAATGGATAGACAATTTCCTGGGAAGTCAAATTACAATTTTGGCTGTGAACTTGCTGACACTTACTGAATGAGGGACAAGATAACACTAATTTCTGACATTCTGGTTCAAGGTATTCTGTAATCAGATGTGTGGACATGATTGGTTAACTCTTGACGGCTACCAATAATGTCAATGCACAATACATTTAAAAATGCCATTAGAAGTGCTGCTTTGACTTGAAAATGTAAGCCACTGATTGACAGACATTATACATTTCACATTATGGACGCAGTCAATGACCTCAGAAATAGGAAAACAATGTCTGTCTCTGTCGTGACCATGGCGATCTGTGCAGGCGGCGGGATAGCTGTTGAATTGCTATATTCAGGTGGAGTGAAAGTCTTAGTAGACAGGTGGGGAGAAAGGGAGGCTGCCTGATCATATGTGTTTTTTGATTGACGCATGACATTGTAACTGGTCAACTTGTTATGCATCACTCTTCCTGCTCCCCCCTCTCTCCATATGGTTGAGCTGCACTTCACTTGTTCATTTATTTCACCTCATCCTGACCTTGTTCATCAACTCAATAAATCACATATTTTTCCCATGCAACTCCTACTGGGATTAACTCTGCTCTACGGAGGCTCAGGCCCCGATTTCATCAATCTATCAGGAATCATTATAATCTGCTTCATGAGATGGCCTACGCAGGTTTTTATCAGGAATCATTATAATCTGCTTCATGAGATGGCCTACGCAGGTTTTATCAGGAATCATTATAATCTACTTCATGAGATGGCCTACGCAGGTTTTATCAGGAATCATTATAATCTACTTCATGAGATGGCCTACGCAGGTTTTATAAGGAAAATGTATAATCTGCTTCATGAGATGGCCTACGCAGGTTTTATCAGGAATCTTTATAATCTGCTTCATGAGATGGCCTACGCAGGTTTTATCAGGAATCTTTATAATCTGCTTCATGAGATGGCCTACGCAGGTTTTATCCGGAATCATTATAATCTACTTCATGAGATGGCCTACGCAGGTTTTATCAGGAATCATTATAATCTGCTTCATGAGATGGCCTACGCAGGTTTTATCAGGAATCATTATAATCTACTTCATGAGATGGCCTACGCAGGTTTTATCAGGAATCATTATAATCTACTTCATGAGATGGCCTACGCAGGTTTTATCAGGAATCTTTATAATCTGCTTCATGAGATGGCCTACGCAGGTTTTATCAGGAATCACTATAATCTACTTCATGAGATGGCCTACGCAGGTTTTATCAGGAATCATTATAATCTGCTTCATGAGATGGCCTACGCAGGTTTTATCAGGAATCATTATAATCTGCTTCATGAGATGGCCTACGCAGGTTTTATCAGGAATCATTATAATCTGCTTCATGAGATGGCCTACGCAGGTTTTATCAGGAATCATTATAATCTGCTTCATGAGATGGCCTACGCAGGTTTTATCAGGAATCATTATAATCTGCTTCATGAGATGGCCTACGCAGGTTTTTATCAGGAATCATTATAATCTGCTTCATGAGATGGCCTACACAGGTTTTATCAGGAATCATTATAATCTGCTTCATGAGATGGCCTACGCAGGTTTTATCAGGAATCATTATAATCTGCTTCATGAGATGGCCTACGCAGGTTTTTATCAGGAATCATTATAATCTGCTTCATGAGATGGCTTACGCAGACTGGGGTCTCAGGAGCTCCTGGGTTATTGTTCTATAGCAGGAGTATGGATGTGACCCAAATGGCACCCTATTCCCTATATAGGGCACTACATTTGACCGCAACCCATTTGTCCCTGGTCAAAAGTAGTGCACTATTAAGGGGATAGGGTGCCATTTGGAACGTATCCTATATCAGCACAATGCATTAGTCCACAGGAGACAGCTGTAGTTGTACTGGGTTTCTCTCACACCTTGGTTGGTCTGTTGGCTTTCTACATCCCTCTACCGTCACTGCAGTTTAATGTCAGACTGCCAGTCCCCTGGGCAGCACTTAGGCCCATGCAGGCAGACGGTTGAATAGTAGAGTAGGCTTGTCTTCATGCTGACGGCCTTACCTTACAGAAAGACAGGGGGTCTGCTGAGGTCCATGTCCATCCCTTGTTTGCTGTTGATGGTGTGAATGATACTGACCACTAACAGAGAATTGTGTAACAGTCCACTTCTGTTTGACGGGATTGAAAAGGTAATCTACTAGTCCAGCCATGGCAACTGACAACAGCATCTCTGCCTGTTGATTTATCTTGCTATTTGTTGAATCTATGTGTTAGAGATCGACATCAACTGGTGTGACACTTGTACAACACACAAGTGGTTTTATAAAGCCTCCCCAATGTGCATGTCTCTCCACATACAAACCAGATTCCACTTGGCTAGGTAAAGGTATCCTATAACAGTCTCTGTAGGCAGGCAGCATGCAGGAGTGCATCACAGCACCAGCTAGCTACAAGTTGTAGCCACAGACAGACAGACAGACGGTGAATAGTGCCCCCTCAGAATGCATTATGGCTGATTGGTGAGGACGTGGTGAAAAGCGTTGCTTTCAGACCTGGGTCTGCGTCCCAAATGGCACCCTATTCCCGACCTATATACAGTAGTGCACTGAGCCCCATGGGCCCTGGTCACAAGTAGTGCACTATGTAGGGAATAGGGTGTCGTTTGGGGCCCACACATGGTGGGTTCGTCGTCACTTGGCTGAGAGGGATACTGCTTTGTCACCTCATAGCTCTGACTAAGACACCAGTGGTGAGACAGAGAGCCCTTAAGCCTGTTCAGTTAACAAACAGTACAGGATAGAAGGAACTGGTGACGCATGTTGCTGGAACAGAGGTCTGTTTCTGTAGACCAACACTAAGAGTGGGTGGGAGGAGGACAACCGTCAGTGCTTTCACTCAACAGGAGCTTGGAAGGAACGACCACAAACAACCAATAACTATGTGTGCTTGCCAGAAAAACGAAACATCCACAACGAACGAGAAGATAAGGACCGAAATAATTTATGAAGCTATCAATCATTTATAATAAGCTTTGAGTTTTGAGTTACTTTTTCAGCTGGGCTGACTCCTGCTTGTGCTGTAGCTAGGCAAATATTTTCAGGCGGAAGAATGTGTTTCAGGGGAGGTGGGGAAAGAGGAGGTGAGGGGGAGCTAGCTCTGACCCAGATTGGCTGACATGCAGCTGAGGCAGCTTCCACCGTGCAGGCAGCAGGAGCACAGCACACCACAGTACATTCTTAATAGCAACCACTTCAACATTGGCACTTAAAGGACAGTGGAACTTCTGTTGCCTTGTGTAGTTCAACCTCAACTGTTTAATTATGTGCACTTGTCTGTTAAATGGTTGGCTCCTAATTGTATTATTTCTGGACTGCTATGTGTTGTTACTGGCGGTTTGTGAAGTTGGTTCTACATGTCAGATAGTTTAGGTTCGTCATGATGTGTTACTGTTTCCTGCTGTTCACGCCTGTTGCTCTGATCTTGTGTTTGATACAGCCAACTGAAAGTATTTCAAATCTGATGAGGTCACAGAACTCCAGGTTGCCCTGCATGTGATACGCATGTGATACGCAGAAGTCCCCAGATTCTGATACATAAAGGGTTGTCCAGGAGCACCTCTTTCTCCCTCATAGCCGCTGCTAAGTGATACTTTGTTTATGAAGATGTCCAGTGAATGTGAAATGTGTTGACACCACAACACAGTCCAGACTTGGAGACACATAATCCCAACTGCTAATCCATAAAAAGCTGTGTTAAATTGGCTGTTCAGTTTTGCTTGTTTACAGCAGGTCATTTAACAGGAACTGTATTGTTACATCACCAACATTGGGAGAATAAAGGCCCTGACATGGCATCCATTCTAAAACCTGGACCAACTCTTTATATACAACTGTCTCTGGAGGTGCCTACTTCTACACATAAAGGCTGGTTTAGGGTGCAGAGAGTGGCTGGTGCTTTTGTTTCGACCTCTCCTTCCCATTGGAGGAGGGGAATTAAAACATCATGCATATTCAGTGGGAATGAATGAGGAGGAGAATAGAGGCCCTCCACCTGCCTTTGATCTAAACGGGGGTGGGCATAATGCAACGCAGATCTTTGGGTTGAAACCACTGGAGTTGAGTTGCGGCGGGAGGGTCGGCACAAGAGAAGGTCTAGTGACTAGGAACTATTTCATCTCCATCCCACTGCATTTCACTGAACCGACCGTCGTGTTGTCAGAATGTCAAGTGATCCCTGATCATGGGTTGTAACTACAGTCATCGCCTACAGTCATCGATGCGTCCCAAATGGCACACTATTCCCTACAAAGGGCACTACTTCTGCACTATATAGTGACTAGGGTGCCATTTGGAATGCAGTTATGGCCTCCTCACTATGAAGAGATGTTCTCGTATTCAGTGAGCATTTCAGCCGTTCAGGCAGGTTATGGGGCACACAGTATGCAGCCTGAGGCTTTACAAAATACCTTACTGTTTTAGGAATTCAGACCCAAGGTAATTATATGACTTGTGTCATGTGCCCGATGTTTCAGGGTAAACATGTGTTTAACAAGGTCAGTGTTGGTGACTGGGAACATCCTGAAAATCTATTCTGCAGTGATATAATGTCATTCAGTGTGATTCACATCTCCACTTTGGAGTCAGACATGGAACCACTGAGAAATGAGCACAGTAGAAGATATCATAGGACCTCTTTACAGGAACAGTGACATTCAAACCAATGTGTTGGTCTTTGACCAGAAAAAGCCCTCATCCCAACACGTCTTTGGATGTTAGATGAAGGACCTGCAGCAATGTTTTTCAGGTCTCCCATGGCTGCTTCTGAGTTACACTCCTGCGTGGTTGAACATGTACAATTTGGGCTGGTCATCCCTCAGGCCCTCAGTCAGGGATCATGACTATCTACACATGGTAGGACCCAGCGGTGTGAACATGGTATGATCCAGCGGTGTGAGCATGGTATGATCCAGCGGTGTGAACATGGTATGATCCAGCGGTGTGAACATGGTATGATCCAGCGGTGTGAACATGGTATGGCCCAGCGGTGTGAACATGGTATGGCCCAGCGGTGTGAACATGGTAGGGCCCAGCGGTGTGAACATGGTATTGCCCAGCGGTGTGAACATGGTATGGCCCAGCGGTGTGAACATGGTATGGCCCAGCGTTGTGAACATGGTATGGCCCAGCGGTGTGAACATGGTATTGCCCAGCGGTGTGAACATGGTATTGCCCAGCGGTGTGAACATGGTATGATCCAGCGGCGTGAACATGGTATGATCCAGCGGTGTGAACATGGTATGGCCCAGCGGTGTGAACATGGTATGATCCAGCGGTGTGAACATGGTATGGCCCAGCGGTGTGAACATGGTATGATCCAGCGGTGTGAACATGGTATGGCCCAGCGGTGTGAACATGGTATGGCCCAGCGGTGTGAACATGGTATGATCCAGCGGTGTGAACATGGTATGGCCCAGCGGTGTGAACATGGTATGGCCCAGCGGTGTGAACATGGTAGGGACCAGCTGCGTGAACATGGTATGGCCCAGCGGTGTGAACATGGTATGGCCCAGCGGTGTGAACATGGTATGGCCCAGCGGTGTGAACATGGTAGGGACCAGCTGCGTGAACATGGTATGGCCCAGCGGTGTGAACATGGTATGGCCCAGCGGTGTGAACATGGTATGGCCCAGCGGTGTGAATATGGTATGGCCCAGCGGTGTGAACATGGTATTGCCCAGCGTTGTGAGCATGGTATTGCCCACCGCATTTGTCTGTCTGCCTGTCTGTCTGTCTGTCTGTCTGTCTGTCTCCAGAGAGTATCTTAAATAAATACCTGGAGGACTGACCTTGCTTATAAGCACTTCATTGAGGAAAATGTACTTATTACAACTGTGGAATTACGACTGTTGTCCCACCTATCTTAAGATGCACGAATTGTAAGTCACTCTGGATAAGAGTGTCTGCTAAATGAATAACATGCAAATGTACTATCTCTCCATCTCTCTCTCTCCAGGGCCCATTCTCACCCCCAAGTTACCTGTCTCTCTCATTAACCACTCAGTAAATATAGCAGCACAGTGTCTGGATGCTGCCATTAGCTGTTTCTGTTGTTCCCTCCATTTCAAACCTGAGTAGAGGACTGCTACTCTACTGACAACCTTGTCCTCTCTCTGTAGAGGACTGCTACTCTACTGACAACCCCGTCCTCTCTCTCTAGAGGACTGCTACTCTACTGACAACCCTGTCCTCTCTCTGTAGAGGACTGCTACTCTACTGACAACCCTGTCTTCTCTCTGTAGAGGACTGCTACTCTACTGACAACCCTGTCCTCTCTCTGTAGAGGACTGCTACTCTACTGACAACCCTGTCCTCTCTCTGTGGAGGACTGCTACTCTACTGACAACCCTGTCCTCTCTCTGTAGAGGACTGCTACTCTACTGACACCCATGTCCTCTCTGTGTAGAGGACTGCTACTCTACTGACAACCCTGTCCTCTCTCTGTAGAGGACTGTTACTCTACTGACAACCCTGTCCTCTCTCTGTAGAGGACTGCTACTCTACTGACAACCCCGTCCTCTCTCTCTAGAGGACTGCTACTCTACTGACAACCCTGTCCTCTCTCTGTAGAGGACTGTTACTCTACTGACAACCCTGTCCTCTTTCTGTAGAGGACTGCTACTCTACTGACAACCCTGTCCTCTCTCTGTAGAGGACTGTTACTCTACTGACAACCCTGTCCTCTCTCTGTAGAGGACTGCTACTCCACTGACAACCCTGTCCTCTCTCTGTAGAGGACTGCTACTCTACTGACAACCCTGTCCTCTCTCTGTAGAGGACTGCTACTCTACTGACAACCCTGTCCTCTCTCTGTAGAGGACTGTTACTCTACTGACAACCCTGTCCTCTCTCTGTAGAGGACTGCTACTCTACTGACAACCCTGTCCTCTCTCTGTAGAGGACTGTTACTCTACTGACAGTCCTGCCCTCTCTCTGTAGAGGACTGCTACTCTACTGACAACCCTGTCCTCTCTCTGTAGAGGACTGCTACTCTACTGACAACCCTGTCCTCTCTCTGTAGAGGACTGCTACTCTACTGACAACCCCGTCCTCTCTCTGTAGAGGACTGTTACTCTACTGACAACCCTGTCCTCTCTCTGTAGAGGACTGCTACTCTACTGACAACCCTGTCCTCTCTCTGTAGAGGACTGTTACTCTACTGACAACCCTGTCCTCTCTCTGTAGAGGACTGTTACTCTACTGACAACCCTGTCCTCTCTCTGTGGAGGACTGCTACTCTACTGACAACCCTGTCCTCCCTGTCTTCACTTTCTCAGATGTCTAAGCCCACACATTGTATGTTAGTGTAATAGATCATGTTTAGAAGTAGGACAAGTGAATACACATCCAGTAACTTGCCGGTGCAGAATACAAAACGTCCTGAAAGTAATACACATATCCACACACTGTTGAATGCTCCCGCAGTTTTAATGTGCAACGCTTCAACCTGCACGTCTTCATTAGGCTGTTTACAATAAATCATATCAGTTTGACCAGTTTCCCTCCTTCCAGGCAGCCGTGTACCACATCGGGTCAACATGAGGTAAATCAGCCTTTATAAGGAGAGGGAGCCTCTTAATTCTGGGTAATGACATCCACTGTGCTTTCCACAATGCACTGCCCTTAATATCCTCTCAGCTCCACTTTGGATTCTTTCACATCTGATAAGAGGCTGTTGGTGGAGCATAATGCTTCCTGTTGGGTACAGAGCCGTGGTAACCACTAACCAGCAGCAGCATCCCAGACAATGCTAAGAGCCACTGTGTGACTGGGCTCTCCTATCTGTGGTCTCTGTGCTGCAATCTGAATGGAAGGGACTGCAGCACGGTACCATAGCAGGACCAGTCTGAATGTAATGCATCACGGTACCATAGCAGGACCAGTCTGAATGTAATGCAGCACGGTACCATAGCAGGACCAGTCTGAACGGACTGCAGCACGGTACCATAGCAGGACCAGTCTGAATGTAATGCAGCATGGTACCATAGCAGGACCAGTCTGAATGTAATGCAGCACAGTCCCATAGCAGGGCCAGTCTGAATGTAATGCAGCATGGTACCATAGCAGGACCAGTCTGAATGGAACGCAGCACGGTATCATAGCAGGACCAGTCTGAATGGAATGCAGCATGGTATCATAGCAGGACCAGTCTGAATGTAATGCAGCACGGTATCATAGCAGGACCAGTCTGAATGTAATGCAGCACAGTATCATAGCAGGACCAGTCTGAATGGAACGCAGCACGGTATCATAGCAGGGCCAGTCTGAATGTAATGCAGCACGGTACCATAGCAGGACCAGTCTGAACGGACTGCAGCACGGTACCATAGCAGGACCAGTCTGAATGGAATGCAGCACGGTACCATAGCAGGGCCAGTCTGAATGGAATGCAGCACGGTATCATAGCAGGACCAGTCTGAATGTAATGCAGCACGGTACCATAGCAGGACCAGTCTGAATGTAATGCAGCACGGTATCATAGCAGGACCAGTCTGAATGGAATGCAGCACGGTATCATAGCAGGACCAGTCTGAATGTAATGCAGCACGGTACCATAGCAGGACCAGTCTGAATGTAATGCAGCACGGTATCATAGCAGGACCAGTCTGAATGGAATGCAGCACGGTACCATAGCAGGGCCAGTCTGAACGGACTGCAGCACGGTACCATAGCAGGGCCAGTCTGAATGGAATGCAGCACGGTATCATAGCAGGACCAGTCTGAATGTAATGCAGCACGGTACCATAGCAGGACCAGTCTGAATGTAATGCAGCACGGTACCATAGCAGGGCCAGTCTGAACGGACTGCAGCACGGTACCATAGCAGGGCCAGTCTGAATGGAATGCAGCACGGTATCATAGCAGGACCAGTCTGAATGTAATGCAGCACGGTACCATAGCAGGACCAGTCTGAATGTAATGCAGCACGGTATCATAGCAGGACCAGTCTGAATGTAATGCAGCACGGTATCATAGCAGGACCAGTCTGAATGTAATGCAGCACGGTATCATAGCAGGACCAGTCTGAATGTAATGCAGCACGGTACCATAGCAGGGCCAGTCTGAACGGACTGCAGCACGGTACCATAGCAGGGCCAGTCTGAATGTAATGCAGCACGGTACCATAGCAGGACCAGTCTGAATGTAATGCAGCACGGTCCCATAGCAGGGTAGGTCTGAATGTAATGCAGCACGGTATCATAGCAGGACCAGTCTGAATGGAATGGAGCACGGTACCAGAGCAGGACCAGTCTGAATGGAATGCAGCACGGTATCATAGCAGGACCAGTCTGAATGGAATGCAGCACGGTACCATAGCAGGAACAGTCTGAATGGAATGCAGCATGGTACCATAGCAGGACCAGTCTGAATGTAATGCAGCACGGTACCATAACAGGGCCAGTCTGAATGGAATGCAGCACGGTACCATAGCAGGGCCAGTCTGAACGGACTGCAGCACGGTACCATAGCAGGGCCAGTCTGAATGGAATGCAGCACGGTACCAGAGCAGGGCCAGTCTGAACGGACTGCAGCACGGTACCATAGCAGGACCAGTCTGAATGGAATGCAGCACGGTACCATAGCAGGGCCAGTCTGAATGTAATGCAGCACAGTACCATAGCAGGGCCAGTCTAAATGTAATGCAGCACGGTACCATAGCAGGGCCAGTCTGAATGTAATGCAGCACGGTACCATAGCAGGGCCAGTCTGAATGTAATGCAGCACGGTACCATAGCAGGGCCAGTCTGAATGGAATGCAGCACGGTATCATAGCAGGACCAGTCTGAATGTAATGCAGCACGGTATCCTAGCAGGGCCAGTCTGAATGGAATGCAGCATGGTATCATAGCAGGGCCAGTCTGAATTTAATGCAGCACGGTATCATAGCAGGACCAGTCTGAAGTTAATGCAGCATGGTATCATAGCAGGACCAGTCTGAATGGAATGCAGCACGGTACCATAGCAGGACCAGTCTGAATGGAATGCAGCACGGTACCATAGCAGGGCCAGTCTGAATGGAATGCAGCATGGTATCATAGCAGGACCAGTCTGAATGTAATGCAGCACGGTACCATAGCAGGGCCAGTCTGAATGGAATGCAGCACGGTACCATAGCAGGGCCAGTCTGAACGGACTGCAGCACGGTATCATAGCAGGACCCGTCTGAATGGAATGCAGCACGGTATCATAGCAGGACCAGTTTTAATGTAATGCAGCACGGTACCATAGCAGGACCAGTCTGAATGTAATGCAGCACGGTACCATAGCAGGGCCAGTCTGAATGGAATGCAGCACGGTACCATAGCAGGGCCAGTCTGAACGGACTGCAGCACGGTACCATAGTAGGACCCGTCTGAATGGAATGCAGCACGGTACCATAGCAGGGCCAGTCTGAACGGACTGCAGCACGGTATCATAGCAGGACCAGTCTGAATATAATGCAGCACGGTACCATAGCAGGACCAGTCTGAATGGAATGCAGCACGGTACCATAGCAGGGCCAGTCTGAATGTAATGCAGCACGGTACCATAGCAGGGCCAGTCTGAATGTAATGCATCATGGTACCAGAGCAGGACCAGTCTGAATGTATTGCAGCACGGTACCATAGCAGGGCCAGTCTGAATATAATGCAGCACGGTACCATAGCAGGGCCAGTCTGAATGTAATGCAGCACGGTATCATAGCAGGACCAGTCTGAATGGAATGCAGCACGGTACCATAGCAGGACCAGTCTGAATGGAACGCAGCACGGTACCATAGCAGGGCCAGTCTGAATGGAACGCAGCACGGTACCATAGCAGGGCCAGTCTGAATGGAATGCAGCACGGTACCATAGCAGGACCAGTCTGAATGTAATGCAGCATGGTTCCATAGCAGGGCCAGTCTGAATGGAATGCAGCACGGTATCAGAGCAGGACCAGTCTGAAGTTAATGCAGCACGGTGTCATAGCAGGGCCAGTCTGAATGTAATGCAGCACGGTATCCTAGCAGGGCCAGTGTGAACGGACTGCAGCACGGTATCATAGCAGGACCAGTCTGAATGTAATGCAGCACGGTATCCTAGCAGGGCCAGTCTGAACGGACTGCAGCACGGTATCATAGCAGGACCAGTCTGAAGTTAATGCAGCATGGTATCATAGCAGGACCAGTCTGAATGTAATGCAGCACGGTACCATAGCAGGACCAGTCTGAACGGACTGCAGCATGGTACCATAGCAGGACCAGTCTGAATGGAATGCAGCACGGTACCATAGCAGGGCCAGTCTGAATGTAATGCAGCACGGTACCATAGCAGGGCCAGTCTGAATGTAATGCAGCACGGTACCAGAGCAGGACCAGTCTGAATGTAATGCAGCACGGTACCATAGCAGGACCAGTCTGAATGCAATGCAGCACGGTATCATAGCAGGACCAGTCTGAATGTAATGCAGCACGGTATCATACAGGACCAGTCTGAATGTAATGCAGCACAGTATCATAGCAGGACCAGTCTGAATGGAACGCAGCACGGTATCATAGCAGGGCCAGTCTGAATGTAATGCAGCACGGTATCATAGCAGGACCAGTCTGAAGTTAATGCAGCATGGTATCATAGCAGGACCAGTATGAATGTAATGCAGCACGGTACCATAGCAGGACCAGTCTGAACGGACTGCAGCACGGTACCATAGCAGGACCAGTCTGAATGGAATGCAGCACGGTACCATAGCAGGGCCAGTCTGAATGTAATGCAGCACGGTACCATAGCAGGGCCAGTCTGAATGTAATGCAGCACGGTACCAGAGCAGGACCAGTCTGAATGTAATGCAGCACGGTACCATAGCAGGACCAGTCTGAATGCAATGCAGCACGGTATCATAGCAGGGCCAGTCTGAATGGAACGCAGCACGGTATCATAGCAGGGCCAGTCTGAATGGAATGCAGCACGGTACCATAGCAGGACCAGTCTGAACGGACTGCAGCACGGTACCATAGCAGGGCCAGTCTGAATGTAATGCAGCACGGTACCATAGCAGGACCAGTCTGAATGTAATGCAGCACGGTACCATAGCAGGGTAGGTCTGAATGTAATGCAGCACGGTATCATAGCAGGACCAGTCTGAATGGAATGGAGCACGGTACCAGAGCAGGACCAGTCTGAATGGAATGCAGCACGGTATCATAGCAGGACCAGTCTGAACGGACTGCAGCACGGTACCATAGCAGGGCCAGTCTGAATGGAATGCAGCACGGTACCAGAGCAGGGCCAGTCTGAACGGACTGCAGCACGGTACCATAGCAGGAAACGTCTGAATGGAATGCAGCACGGTACCATAGCAGGGCCAGTCTGAATGTAATGCAGCACGGTACCAGAGCAGGACCAGTCTGAATGGAATGCAGCACGGTACCATAGCAGGGCCAGTCTGAATGTAATGCAGCACAGTACCATAGCAGGGCCAGTCTAAATGTAATGCAGCACGGTACCATAGCAGGGCCAGTCTGAATGTAATGCAGCACGGTACCATAGCAGGACCAGTCTGAATGTAATGCAGCACGGTACCATAGCAGGGCCAGTCTGAATGTAATGCAGCACGGTATCATAGCAGGACCAGTCTGAATGGAATGCAGCACGGTATCATAGCAGGACCAGTCTGAATGGAACGCAGCACGGTACCATAGCAGGGCCAGTCTGAATGGAATGCAGCACGGTATCATAGCAGGACCAGTCTGAATGTAATGCAGCACGGTATCCTAGCAGGGCCAGTCTGAATGGAATGCAGCTTGGTATCATAGCAGGGCCAGTCTGAATTTAATACAGCACGGTATCATAGCAGGACCAGTCTGAAGTTAATGCAGCATGGTATCATAGCAGGACCAGTCTGAATGGAATGCAGCACGGTACCATAGCAGGACCAGTCTGAATGGAATGCAGCACGGTACCATAGCAGGGCCAGTCTGAATGGAATGCAGCATGGTATCATAGCAGGACCAGTCTGAATGTAATGCAGCACGGTACCATAGCAGGGCCAGTCTGAATGGAATGCAGCACGGTACCATAGCAGGGCCAGTCTGAACGGACTGCAGCACGGTACCATAGCAGGACCCGTCTGAATGGAATGCAGCACGGTATCATAGCAGGACCAGTTTTAATGTAATGCAGCACGGTACCATAGCAGGACCAGTCTGAATGTAATGCAGCACGGTACCATAGCAGGGCCAGTCTGAATGGAATGCAGCACGGTACCATAGCAGGGCCAGTCTGAACGGACTGCAGCACGGTACCATAGCAGGACCCGTCTGAATGGAATGCAGCACGGTACCAGAGCAGGGCCAGTCTGAACGGACTGCAGCACGGTACCATAGCAGGACCAGTCTGAATGGAATGCAGCACGGTACCATAGCAGGGCCAGTCTGAATGTAATGCAGCACGGTACCATAGCAGGGCCAGTCTGAATGTAATGCATCATGGTACCAGAGCAGGACCAGTCTGAATGTATTGCAGCACGGTACCATAGCAAGGCCAGTCTGAATGTAATGCAGCACGGTACCATAGCAGGGCCAGTCTGAATGTAATGCAGCACGGTATCATAGCAGGACCAGTCTGAATGTAATGCAGCACGGTACCATAGCAGGACCAGTCTGAATGGAATGCAGCACGGTATCATAGCAGGACCAGTCTGAATGGAACGCAGCACGGTACCATAGCAGGGCCAGTCTGAATGGAACGCAGCACGGTACCATAGCAGGGCCAGTCTGAATGGAATGCAGCACGGTATCATAGCAGGACCAGTCTGAATGTAATGCAGCACGGTATCCTAGCAGGGCCAGTCTGAACGGACTGCAGCACGGTATCATAGCAGGACCAGTCTGAATGTAATGCAGCACGGTATCCTAGCAGGGCCAGTCTGAACGGACTGCAGCACGGTATCATAGCAGGACCAGTCTGAATGTAATGCAGCACTGTATCATAGCAGGACCAGTTTTAATGTAATGCAGCACGGTACCATAGCAGGACCAGTCTGAATGGAATGCAACATGGTACCATAGCAACACCAGTCTGAATGGAACGCAGCACGGTATCATAGCAGGGCCAGTCTGAATGGAACGCAGCACGGTATCATAGCAGGGCCAGTCTGAATGGAACGCAGCACGGTACCATAGCAGGGCCAGTCTGAATGGAATGCAGCACGGTACCATAGCAGGACCAGTCTGAATGCAATGCAGCACGGTATCATAGCAGGGCCAGTCTGAATGTAATGCAGCACGGTATCCTAGCAGGACCAGTCTGAATGTAATGCAGCACGGTACCATAGCAGCACCAGTCTGAATGTAATGCAGCACGGTATCATAGCAGGGCCAGTCTGAATTGAATGCAGCACGGTATCATAGCAGGACCAGTCTGAATGGAATGCAGCACGGTATCATAGCAGGACCAGTCTGAATGGAACGCAGCACGGTATCATAGCAGGGCCAGTCTGAATTGAATGCAGCACGGTACCATAGCAGGACCAGTCTGAATGCAATGCAGCACGGTATCATAGCAGGACCAGTCTGAATGGAACGCAGCACGGTATCATAGCAGGGCCAGTCTGAATGGAATGCAGCACGATATCATAGCAGGACCAGTCTGAATGGAACGCAGCACGGTACCATAGCAGGGCCAGTCTGAATGGAACGCAGCACGGTACCATAGCAGGACCAGTCTGAATGGAACGGACTGCAGCACGGTACCATAGCAGGACCAGTCTGAATGGAATGCAGCACGGTATCATAGCAGGACCAGTCTGAATGTAATGCAGCACGGTATCCTAGCAGGGCCAGTCTGAATGGAATGCAGCACGGTTTCATAGCAGGGCCAGTCTGAATGGAATGCAGCACGGTACCATAGCAGGACCAGTCTGAATGGAACGCAGCACGGTATCCTAGCAGGGCCAGTCTGAACGGACTGCAGCACGGTATCAGAGCAGGACCAGTCTGAATAGAATGCAGCACGGTATCATAGCAGGACCAGTCTGAATGTAATGCAGCACGGTACCATAGCAGGACCAGTCTGAATGGAATGCAGCACGGTTCCATAGCAGGGCCAGTCTGAATGGAATGCAGCACGGTATCAGAGCAGGACCAGTCTGAATGGAACGCAGCACGGTATCATAGCAGGGCCAGTCTGAATGTAATGCAGCACGGTATCCTAGCAGGGCCAGTCTGAACGGACTGCAGCACGGTATCATAGCAGGACCAGTCTGAATGTAATGCAGCACGGTATCCTAGCAGGGCCAGTCTGAACGGACTGCAGCACGGTACCATAGCAGGACCAGTTTTAATGTAATGCAGCACGGTACCATAGCAGGACCAGTCTGAATGGAATGCAACATGGTACCATAGCAGGACCAGTCTGAATGGAACGCAGCACGGTATCATAGCAGGGCCAGTCTGAATGGAACCCAGCACGGTATCATAGCAGGGCCAGTCTGAATGGAACGCAGCACGGTACCATAGCAGGGCCAGTCTGAATGGAATGCAGCACGGTACCATAGCAGGGCCAGTCTGAATGTAATGCAGCACGGTATCCTAGCAGGACCAGTCTGAATGTAATGCAGCACGGTACCATAGCAGCACCAGTCTGAATGTAATGCAGCACGGTATCATAGCAGGACCAGTCTGAATGGAACGCAGCACGGTATCATAGCAGGGCCAGTCTGAATGGAACGAAGCACGGTATCATAGCAGGGCCAGTCTGAATGGAACGCAGCACGGTATCATAGCAGGGCCAGTCTGAATGGAATGCAGCACGGTACCATAGCAGGACCAGTCTGAATGCAATGCAGCACGGTATCATAGCAGGACCAGTCTGAATGGAACGCAGCACGGTATCATAGCAGGGCCAGTCTGAATTGAATGCAGCACGGTACCATAGCAGGACCAGTCTGAATGCAATGCAGCACGGTATCATAGCAGGACCAGTCTGAATGGAACGCAGCACGGTATCATAGCAGGGCCAGTCTGAATTGAATGCAGCACGGTACCATAGCAGGACCAGTCTGAATGCAATGCAGCACGGTATCATAGCAGGACCAGTCTGAATGGAACGCAGCACGGTATCATAGCAGGACCAGTCTGAATGGAACGCAGCACGGTATCATAGCAGGGCCAGTCTGAATGTAATGCAGCACGGTACCATAGCAGGGCCAGTCTGAATGGAACGCAGCACGGTATCATAGCAGGGCCAGTCTGAATGGAATGCAGCACGATATCATAGCAGGACCAGTCTGAAGTTAATGCAGCATGGTATCATAGCAGGACCAGTCTGATAGGAATGCAGCACGGTACTATAGCAGGACCAGTCTGAATGGAATGCAGCACGGTACCATAGCAGGGCCAGTCTGAATGGAATGCAGCACAGTATCATAGCAGGACCAGTCTGAATGTAATGCAGCACGGTACCATAGCTGGACCAGTCTGAACGGACTGCAGCACGGTACCATAGCAGGGTAGGTCTGAATGTAATGCAGTACGGTATCATAGCAGGACCAGTCTGAATGGAATGCAGCACGGTACCAGAGCAGGACCAGTCTGAATGGAATGCAGCACGGTATCATAGCAGGACCCGTCTGAATGGAATGCAGCACGGTACCATAGCAGGAACAGTCTGAATGGAATGCAGCATGGTATCATAGCAGGACCAGTCTGAATGTAATGCAGCACGGTACCATAGCAGGACCAGTCTGAATGGAACGCAGCACGGTACCATAGCAGGGCCAGTCTGAATGTAATGCAGCATGGTACCATAGCAGGACCAGTCTGAATGTAATGCAGCACGGTACCATAGCAGGGCCAGTCTGAATGTAATGCTGCACGGTACCATAGCAGGACCAGTCTGAATGTAATGCAGCACGGTACCATAGCAGGACCAGTCTGAATGTAATGCAGCACGGTACCATAGCAGGACCAGTCTGAATGTAATGCAGCACGGTACCATAGCAGGGCCAGTCTGAATGGAATGCAGCACGGTACCATAGCAGGGCCAGTCTGAACGGACTGCAGCACGGTACCATAGCAGGAAACGTCTGAATGGAATGCAGCACGGTACCAGAGCAGGACCAGTCTGAATGGAACGCAGCACGGTACCATAGCAGGGCCAGTCTGAATGGAATGCAGCACGGTACCATAGCAGGGCCAGTCTGAACGGACTGCAGCACGGTACCATAGCAGGGCCAGTCTGAATGTAATGCAGCACGGTACCATAGCAGGGCCAGTCTGAATGTAATGCAGCACGGTACCATAGCAGGGCCAGTCTGAATGTAATGCAGCACGGTACCAGAGCAGGACCAGTCTGAATGTAATGCAGCACGGTACCATAGCAGGGCCAGTATGAATGTAATGCAGCACGGTACCATAGCAGGGCCAGTCTGAATGTAATGCAGCACGGTATCATAGCAGGACCAGTCTGAATGGAATGCAGCACGGTATCATAGCAGGACCAGTCTGAATGGAACGCAGCACGGTACCATAGCAGGGCCAGTCTGAATTGAATGCAGCACGGTATCATAGCAGGACCAGTCTGAATGTAATGCAGCACGGTATCCTAGCAGGGCCAGTCTGAATGGAATGCAGCATGGTATCATAGCAGGGCCAGTCTGAATTTAATGCAGCACGGTATCATAGCAGGACCAGTCTGAAGTTAATGCAGCATGGTATCATAGCAGGACCAGTCTGAATGGAATGCAGCACGGTACCATAGCAGGACCAGTCTGAATGGAATGCAGCACGGTACCATAGCAGGGCCAGTCTGAATGGAATGCAGCACGGTATCATAGCAGGGCCAGTCTGAATGGAATGCAGCACGGTACCAGAGCAGGACCAGTCTGAATTGAATGCAGCACGGTATCATAGCAGGACCAGTCTGAATGGAATGCAGCATGGTACCATAGCAGGAACAGTCTGAATGGAATGCAGCATGGTATCATAGCAGGACCAGTCTGAATATAATGCAGCACGGTACCATAGCAGGGCCAGTCTGAATGGAATGCAGCACGGTACCATAGCAGGGCCAGTCTGAATGTAATGCAGCACGGTACCATAGCAGGGCCAGTCTGAATGGAATGCAGCACGGTACCATAGCAGGGCCAGTCTAAATGTAATGCAGCACGGTATCATAGCAGGACCAGTCTGAATGGAATGCAGCACGGTACCATAGCAGGACCAGTCTGAATGGAACGCAGCACGGTATCCTAGCAGGGCCAGTCTGAACGGACTGCAGCACGGTATCAGAGCAGGACCAGTCTGAATGGAATGCAGCACGGTATCATAGCAGGACCAGTCTGAATGTAATGCAGCACGGTACCATAGCAGGACCAGTCTGAATGGAATGCAGCACGGTACCATAGCAGGGCCAGTCTGAATGGAATGCAGCACGGTATCAGAGCAGGACCAGTCTGAATGGAACGCAGCACGGTATCATAGCAGGGCCAGTCTGAATGTAATGCAGCACGGTATCCTAGCAGGGCCAGTCTGAACGGACTGCAGCACGGTATCATAGCAGGACCAGTCTGAATGTAATGCAGCATGGTACCATAGCAGGGCCAGTCTGAATGTAATGCAGCACGGTATCCTAGCAGGGCCAGTCTGAACGGACTGCAGCACGGTACCATAGCAGGACCAGTCTGAATGTAATGCAGCACGGTATCCTAGCAGGGCCAGTCTGAATGTAATGCAGCACGGTATCATAGCAGGACCAGTCTGAATGTAATGCAGCACGGTATCATAGCAGGACCAGTTTTAATGTAATGCAGCACGGTACCATAGCAGGACCAGTCTGAATGTAATGCAGCACAGTACCATAGCAGGGCCAGTCTGAATGGAATGCAGCACGGTACCATAGCAGGACCAGTCTGAATGTAATGCAGCACGGTATCATAGCAGGACCAGTCTGAATGGAATGCAGCACGGTATCCTAGAGGGCCAGCCGAGGAGATGTAAGCTTAAAGCCAGCTTGAATGAGACTGGAAATCGGCGCTCTCAAGTAATGCTCTGAGTGTTTGCCTTGTTTCAGAAGTCAGCACTCTTGTTCATGTTTTCAGCTCCAGTGACTCACTGGGCTGCGTCGAAGAGAGATCCGCTGCTGCTATTTCAGCACTTTCCACTGCAATCGATTCAGCCAGCTCTGAAGGGGAAATCAGGCCCATCATGTTCCTTACAGAGATGCACGCACAATCACACACAGATGGACGGACACACACACACACACACAAGCATGCACATAAATGCAGACACAGACATAAACAGACAGACTTTAGCTCACACACACACACACACACACACACACACACACACACACACACACACACACACACACACACACACACACACACACACACACACACACACACACAAGCATGCACATAAATGCAGACACAGACATAAACAGACAGACTTTAGCTCACACACACACACACACACGCACGCACGCACGCACGCACGCACGCACGCACGCACGCACACACACACACACACACACACACACACACACACACACACACACACACGTGCAAGTCTGTCAGCTGAGAGCTCAACCTGCTTGTCATGAATGTACTTCCTTTATATGTATAAGTCATTTTAATAACCCAATAACTTTACTACATGTATATATTACCTTAATGACCTCGACTAACCTGTGCCCCCGCACATTGACTCTGTACCGGTACCCCCCTGTGTACAGACTCGCTACAGTTATTTTATTGCTGCTCTTTAATTATTTGTTACTTTATTTCTCTTTTTTTTTGGTATTTTTCATAAAACTGCATTCTTAGTTAAGGGCATGTAAGTAAGCATTTCACTGTAAGGTCTACACCACATCCTACAATTGGCTCATTCATCCCCCTCCTCTCCCCTGTAACTATTCCCCAGGTCGTTGCTGCAAATGAGAACGTGTTCTCAGTCAACTTACCTGGTAAAATAATGGTAAATAAATAAATAATATTCGGCGCAAATAACATTTGATTTGAACAAAATAATATTACAAACACACACAGTGCACGCACGCACGCACGCACGCACGCACGCACGCACGCACGCACGCACGCACACACACACACACACACACACACACACACACACACACACACACACACACACACACACACACACACACACACACACACACACACACACACACACACACACACACACACACACACACAATGAAAGCAGCCCCTCTGGTCCTGACCTTCAGATGGACACAACAGGAATTAGAGAGGAGTTACAGAAGCTCCAAACTCTGATGACTCACTCCTTTCTACCAGGGGGTTTTTGTCAAAGGCTTCACATCTACAGGGGGCTGCCGGGGTAGCCAGTGTTGCGGAACGACAGAGTCACCACAGAGTGGCAAAACTTGGCAAGCCACACCAACAAAACCTCGTCCAGATCTCACAGGTCATAATGACTGTGTCCCAAATGGCAACCTATTCCCTACATAGTGCACTACTTTTGACCAGAGCAGTGCACTATGTAGGGAATAGGTTGCCATTTGGGAATCAGACAGTGACACTGCAGCCAGGTGACGTCTAGGGTATATACGGTTTAATCAAACACCTTTTGGACCAGAAAACCCCTCCAACTCAGGGATTGCTGCTGGGATAGGCAGAAAATAGAATCTGAAAGCAGGGAATTATATTTTGGGAGATAATTTGAAGTTCACAAGGGGTATACCACAATTATCGCTCCTGGTTAACCACATGCTGCGGGTGTTCAACAGAGCATTACCCTACTGGTCCCATAACACATTAGATTAATGTTGGATGAATGTAAAATGGATATTGCTTCTGTGTATAATACAGTTACTGTCAGAAATCAATTTGTAGTATTTTATTACTGTAACAGATATGTATTTAGAGATATAGAGATCGGTTTCAAAACAAGATGATCCTCCTCAGCCTACTCCATGTGACCGTGAAGACAGCATCTAGAGGTCAGGACGTAAGAGACAGCATCTAAAGATCAGGACATAAGAGACAGCATCAAGAGATCAGGATGTAAGAGACTACATCTAGTGATCAGGACGTAAGAGACAGCATCAAGAGATCAGGATGTAAGAGACAGCATCTAGAGATCAGGACGTAAGAGACAGCATCAAGAGATCAGGACGTAAGAGACAGCATCAAGAGATCAGGACGTAAGAGACTGCATCTAGAGATCAGGATGTAAGAGACTACATCTAGAGATCAGGACGTAAGAGACAGCATCAAGAGATCAGGATGTAAGAGACTACATCTAGTGATCAGGACGTAAGAGACAGCATCAAGAGATCAGGATGTAAGAGACAGCATCTAGAGATCAGGACGTAAGAGACAGCATCAAGAGATCAGGACGTAAGAGACAGCATCAAGAGATCAGGACGTAAGAGACTGCATCTAGAGATCAGGATGTAAGAGACTACATCTAGAGATCAGGACGTAAGAGACAGCATCAAGAGATCAGGATGTAAGAGACAGCATCAAGAGATCAGGATGTACGAGACTACATCTAGAGATCAGGACGTAAGAGACAGCATCTAGAGATCAGGACGTAAGAGACTACATCAAGAGAGCAGGACGTAAGAGACAGCATCTAGAGATCAGGACGTAAGAGACAGCATCAAGAGATCAGGACATAAGAGACAGCATTTAAAGATCAGGAAGGTAAGAGACAGCATCCAGAGATCAGGATGTAAGAGACAGCATCTAGAGATCAGGACGTAAGAGACTACATCTAGAGATCAGGACATAAGAGACAGCATTTAGAGATCGGGATGGTAAGAGGCAGCATTTAGAGATCACGACGTAAGAGACAGCATCTAGAGATCAGGACGTAAGAGACAGCATCAAGAGATCAGGACGTACGAGACTGCATCTAGAGATCAGGACGTAAGAGACACCATCAAGAGATCAGGACGTAAGAGACTGCATCTAGAGATCAGGACGTAAGAGACTGCATCTAGAGATCAGGACGTAAGAGACACCATCAAGAGATCAGGACGTAAGAGACAGCATCAAGAGATCAGGATGTAAGAGACAGCATCAAGAGATCAGGACGTAAGAAACTGCATCTAGAGATCAGGACGTAAGAGACAGCATCAAGAGATCAGGATGTAAGAGACAGCATCAAGAGATCAGGACATAAGAGACTGCATCTAGAGATCAGGACGTAAGAGACTGCATCTAGAGATCAGGACGTAAGAGACAGCATCTAGAGATCAGGATGTACGAGACTACATCTAGAGATCAGGACGTAAGAGACAGCATCTAGAGATCAGGACGTAAGAGACTACATCAAGAGAGCAGGACGTAAGAGACAGCATCTAGAGATCAGGACGTAAGAGACAGCATCAAGAGATCAGGACATAAGAGACAGCATTTAAAGATCAGGAAGGTAAGAGACAGCATCCAGAGATCAGGATGTAAGAGACAGCATCTAGAGATCAGGACGTAAGAGACTACATCTAGAGATCAGGACATAAGAGACAGCATTTAGAGATCGGGATGGTAAGAGGCAGCATTTAGAGATCACGACGTAAGAGACAGCATCTAGAGATCAGGACGTAAGAGACAGCATCAAGAGATCAGGACGTACGAGACTGCATCTAGAGATCAGGACGTAAGAGACACCATCAAGAGATCAGGACGTAAGAGACTGCATCTAGAGATCAGGACGTAAGAGACTGCATCTAGAGATCAGGACGTAAGAGACACCATCAAGAGATCAGGACGTAAGAGACAGCATCAAGAGATCAGGATGTAAGAGACAGCATCAAGAGATCAGGACGTAAGAAACTGCATCTAGAGATCAGGACGTAAGAGACAGCATCAAGAGATCAGGATGTAAGAGACAGCATCAAGAGATCAGGACATAAGAGACTGCATCTAGAGATCAGGACGTAAGAGACAGCATCTAGAGATCAGGACGTAAGAGACAGCATCTAGAGATCAGGACGTAAGAGACAGCATCTAGTGATCAGGACGTAAGAGACAGCATCTAGAGATCAGGACGTAAGAGACAGCATCTAGAGATCAGGATGTAAGAGACAGCATCAAGAGATCAGGATGGTAAGAGACAGCATCTAGAGATCAGGACGGTAAGAAGAAAACAAACGTTATCTTCCATTTATAGTAACAATCTAAATGAAATAATTACATGGTGTAAGACTCTCCTGTGCTGCTGACCTAATTCATCTACCAATCACTGTGAGTGTAACGTTGGATTGAAAAAAAATCTTTGGATCAAATAGAGAGAGCATGTTGCCTGAGAGAAACTATTTTTACTGGCAGCTTTGAAGAACGATGGCATTGATTTAGTCTTCCTTTTTAATTGAGTTATAATGCAGATTATTCTAGAAGAAATCAATATAACTCACCATTAGACATCATGGTGAAGGCAATACGAATTTGATCCTCATCCTACCACTACTGTAACTCACCATTAGACATCACAGTGAAGCCAATAAGAATTTGATCTGCATCCTACCACTACTGTAACTCACCATTAGACATCATAGTGAAGCCAATAAGAGTTGGTTCCTCATCCTACCACTACTGTAACTCACCATTAGACATCACAGTGAAGCCAATAAGAGTTGGTTCCTCATCCTACCACTACTGTAACTCACCATTAGACATCACAGTGAAGCCAATACGAGTTGGTTCCTCATCCTACCACTACTGTAACTCACCATTAGACATCATAGTGAAGCCAATAAGAGTTGGTTCCTCATCCTACCACTACTGTAACTCACCATTAGACATCACAGTGAAGCCAATAAGAGTTGGTTCCTCATCCTACCACTACTGTAACTCACCATTAGACATCACAGTGAAGCCAATAAGAGTTGGTTCCTCATCCTACCACTACTGTAACTCACCATTAGACATCACAGTGAAGCCAATAAGAGTTGGTTCCTCATCCTACCACTACTGTAACTCACCATTAGACATTATGGTGAAGTCAATAAGAGTTGGTTCCTCATCCTACCACTACTGTAACTCACCATTAGACATCATAGTGAAGTCAATAAGAGTTGGTTCCTCATCCTACCACTACTGTAACTCACCATTAGACATCATAGTGAAGCTAATAAGAGTTGGTTCCTCATCCTACCACTACTGTAACTCACCATTAGACATCATAGTGAAGTCAATAAGAGTTGGTTCCTCATCCTACCACTACTGTAACTCACCATTAGACATCACAGTGAAGCCAATAAGAGTTGGTTCCTCATCCTACCACTACTGTAACTCACCATTAGACATCATAGTGAAGTCAATAAGAGTTGGTTCCTCATCCTACCACTACTGTAACTCACCATTAGACATCATAGTGAAGCCAATAAGAGTTGGTTCCTCATCCTACCACTACTGTAACTCACCATTAGACATCATGGTGAAGCCAATAAGAGTTGGTTCCTCATCCTACCACTACTGTAACTCACCATTAGACATCACAGTGAAGCCAATAAGAGTTGGTTCCTCATCCTACCACTACTGTAACTCACCATTAGACATCACAGTGAAGCCAATAAGAGTTGGTTCCTCATCCTACCACTACTGTAACTCACCATTAGACATCATGGTGAAGCCAATAAGAGTTGGTTCCTCATCCTACCACTACTGTAACTCACCATTAGACATCATAGTGAAGCCAATAAGAGTTGGTTCCTCATCCTACCACTACTGTAACTCACCATTAGACATCATAGTGAAGCCAATAAGAGTTGGTTCCTCATCCTACCACTACTGTAACTCACCATTATACATCACAGTGAAGCCAATAAGAGTTGGTTCCTCATCCTACCACTACTGTAACTCAAGTGAATGAGAGGTGCTTTAAATATCCATATGGAACGTGTAGTAACAATATCCCTATTATGTATGACATCGCTATCCCCTTCTCTTTTCCAGGCTGTACCTACACTATGCTGTTCTGTTGTGTGTTTGTTAAACAATGTTTCCTTGGCAGGAGTTCTGTTGGTTTTCCTCAGGCTGGATGCGTGTGATCTTTCTCCTGAAACAGCGAGCGATTTTCGTGCTCTAAATACACAGCGAGCAGCTCTTCAAAAATAAACCCCATTTCAGAAAGATGGGATCACAGCACAGAGAAAACAAGAGCCACTACTCATTGTAATCTGTGCTTCGTCTTGTCATTCTTCTGTATGCCGTCTGTGGAAAACATTTACAGGATGTGAGAGATTCATCCAAAGTTTCCGCCTTAAATTGATCTAATAGTACTGGGTCTCAATATCTATATGTGGACTGGAGCAACATGATCTCATCAACTGGCTGTAAGGCAATAACCGACCCAATAACACAACTGATTACTTTTGGATGGCACTGCATCCAACTAGTTGTGAAAGCCCCTAACAGAATTGGAGAATGCTCACGAAGCCTTGGGGGCTTAACGTTAAAGCCATGATGATGGTAACTACATGTAGTGGGAGAAAATTGCAACTGAAATTGTGTTCCTTAAGCTGTGGAATTTATTTCCCAGTTCTGTTTAATGCTGTGTGTGTGTGTGTGTGTGTGTGTGTGTGTGTGTGTGTGTGTGTGTGTGTGTGTGTGTGTGTGTGTGTGTGTGTGTGTGTGTGTGTGTGTGTGTGTGTGTGTGTGTGTGTGTGTGTGTGTGTGTGTGTGTGTGTGTGTGTGTGTGTACACGTTTCCATTATCAGAAATAGATGTGGAAAGATAATCACAACACATTTCATTCACATAGTAATGCTTTTCATACATATCTAATATTTGTGCCAAGGGGGTAGGCCCGCAGGGGAAAGGGTTGTTTCTGGATCGGACCCATGCCAACCTAAAGCCTGCACTGCATTTCATTCCAATCAGATCCAGGGAGGGTAGTGAATGAGGGCACAGTAATACGCAGCACAGGGGACGGATGTCTCAAGAGTCTCAGAGTAGGAGCGCTGATTTAGGATCAGTTTGACCTTTTAGCTCATAATGAATGAGATTACAGCACTCCTACTCTGAGAGGTTTGAGACATACTGTACAGTCCCAGATTATATGCTTTTCTGAAACTTTTCTAAAGATGATGCTGGGTAACTGAACTCAGGCTCTTATGCTAAGCAGACATCCTCAGAATTCATATAAGTATGTAGCAATCAGTGTAAACGGTCGGGAACATCACCAATCACCAATGGTTTCATCTAATTTCACGAATCATTAGAATAACGCAGAGCCTGTGAAGCAATTAGCAGAACAACATCATGCCACTGTCTATCCATTTAATACAGCAGGGAGAATGTAGACATCTCACTCCACAGACAATGGGTACGATCCACAAGCAGAGCTGTGTACCATGTAATGAGTTCAACAAACCAGATCTTATTCCAAACAAACACTGAAACCAGAGCAAAGGAAACCTCTCGAGCTACATCTGCTGAAAGGATACATGGATGGATTCATTCGGGTTGTGTGCGTGTGTGAGTGTGTGTGTGTGTATGTGTGTGTGTGCGTGTGTGTGTGTGTGTGTGTGTGTGTGTGTGTGTGTGTGTGCGCGTGCGTGTGCGTGCGTGTAAGTGTAAGTGTGTGTGCGTGCGCGCGTGCGTGTGTGTGTGTGTGTGTGTGTGTGTGTGTGTGTTTATTCATAATGTGTGTTGAGATGACTGTGCTGAGGGTGAGATGATTAATGGTTGATGAAACACTACAACTCTGGACACCATCGCTCAGATTGACTACCGCTCTATTCCTTCGTGTCTCTCCCTGATGTGTGAGACTTGGCCTCCGTCCCCGATGGCACCCTATTCCCTACATAGTGCACTCCCTTTCACCAGGACCCTGGTCAAAAGTAGTGCATTATGTAGGGAATAGGGTGCCATTTGGGACACCGCCTTGCTAATTTGATTAACGACTGTAAACAATTAACAGAATGCACATTTCACAGAATAACAAACAACCTCCTCAGATGGTGGTGTCTGCTGCGTCTCGCACTGATTACCTTGATCACGACTCAAATTGCCATCAGCACATTTCTCCATTGTCTCTTTGTGTGCACTGGATGCTATTACATAGCTATCAATCTCTGGTATGACGCCAGCAGAAAGACTGAGGCTGCACTGAATGGAAACAATGTTCAATTGCAGGCAGTTTACAGTAACAAGCACAATAATGAATTTATCATCTAAAATAACCTGTTACCAACCTCAAACCATTTCAACTAAGCCAAAAAGATAATGTTTCTATTTGGAGTATTGAATTTCATTGCAATACAGTATTGTTGCTTATTCTCAGCATCTCAAATGCTGTTAATGTATATCCTGTGTATAAAGGGTACAGTACATTCAGATAGCTCTTCTTCAGTTCAGACCTGTTCTTCAAAGGTTACAATACCCCCAGTTGTTAATCTGGCATTAAACACTAGAGTTTCCTCTCTATACCAACAGTGTTGAGTTCGTTGCAGCAGCAGCAGCAACATTAAGCCTTGTTAAAAGAAAAGGCTATAGCCTCGATGTGTTCACAAAGCCTCCCCATTTTCCGCAGGCATCAGACTGCACCGCCGTTGAGACACACAAACAATAGGTAATAACCATGGGCTGCTTTGACTTGCCTGTGTGTGTGTGTGTGTGTGTGTGTGTGTGTGTGTGTGTGTGTGTGTGTGTGTGTGTGTGTGTGTGTGTGTGTGTGTGTGTGTGTGTGTGTGTGTGTGTGTGTGTGTGTGTGTGTGTGTGTGTGTGTGTGTGTGTGTGTGTGTGTGTGTGTGTGTGTGTGTGTGTGTGTGTGTGTGTGTGTGTGTGTGTGTGTGTGTGTGTGTGTGTGTGTGTAGAGGAGAAAGAGGCCCTAATACGTGTCATTCTTTGAAGGCGTCAAAACCCATAAATAAATAAATTGGGACGCAGTGGCAGAGACGTGCTGTGAGGCTCACAGGGAAAAGAAAGGCTGTCAAGGTCGCGGTGTCACGGGGGCATGGCGAAATGGATCAGGAGGCTGACGCAGGGGCATTAAAGGAGCTGTCTGGCAGGTTTACAGTGGAGAGAGGGGTGGAGAAGAGAGGGTAGAGGTGGAGGTGGGAGAGGGGTGATGGAGAGAAAAATGGGAGAGAGGAGAGGGAGAGAGGTGGAGAGGGGCAGGGGGAGAAGAGAGGGGTTGGGAGAGACAGGAGGGGTGGGGAGGGAGAGGTGGAGATGAGAGGGAGAGAGGGGAGGGAGAGTGGGGAGAGGTGAAGAGGGGAAGGGGAGAGGTGAGGGGTTGGGAGAGTTGACTCAATATTTTGGACAAAAACAGAGGACTGTAACTAAGGCTGGGAATGTCAATACAATCAAACTAGGAAGGGCAATGATCACAAGTCAGTCATAACGTGGCTAATAGACTAGCGTATTTATTTAAGTAGCAAGCTAAAAACACAGACCCTAATGTTTGCTAGCTAGCTAGCTGTTAGGAGGATGTCATGTCATTGGAGGAGTGGGTGAGTGACTGACTTTTTCCCCTCATATCATTTTTCGGTGGCTAGTCAGCTAGAGATGCAGGTGTCATTTGGTTAGCTAGCAACAAATGTGAATCACTTTGCTAGCTAGCTATGCTATACTTGAATGACTCTTATCCAGTTAGCATATTCACTCTAGCTATCTACTCCGATTTCAGAGCACTCTCGTCTGAGTGTGCCAGAGCGCATAATAATTGATGAATTTACAAAAGCGCAACACCTGCTGAATATGACCGGTGTCAGTAAAGGTACACAAAAAAAGTAATAGTTAGTCGTGAACGCTCTAGTAACATGTAAACGACCTAACCAGCTCAGAGTGAGGGGTTCTTTAGCCAGTTAGCCTGGGTGCTTGGTTGGGACAAGCGTGCATTGGCAGGCAAGCAGCAGAAGGACGAGCAGGTTACTATTCCACATCAATTATCAGTGCAATGTTGACGGCCAACTATCTGAAAAAGGGTTTATTTTATTTCCTTCGTTAGATTTGAACTCATCTGGCTCTGGCTAGCATTAGTTGTTGATCTTGTTGTTGTTGATGTGCATATAGGGAAAGATAGCCTACCTTTTCATGGTTGTTTGATCAATAAATAGGACAGTAAAGTTCCTAAATGTGCTCGCTTGTCAGAAAAAAGTGTAATATTCTTCATGGAGTTGTATATGAACAGATTTTAATAAGATATAATGTTGCTAAAATAATTTCCACTTTAAGAACACCTGGTCTTTCCATGACATAGACTGACCAGGTGAATCCAGGTGAAAGACTTGATCCCTTATTGATGTCACTTGTTAAATCCACTTCAATCAGTGTAGATGAAGGGGAGGAGACAGGTTAAAGATGGATTTGTAAGCCTTGAGACAATTGAGATATGGATTGTGTATGTGTGCGATTCAAAGGGTGAATGGGCAAGACAAAATATTTGCATGCCTTTGAACAGGGTATGGTAGTAGGTGCCAGGCGCACCGGTTTGTGTCAAGAACTGCAACGCTGCTGGGTTTTTCACACTCACCAGTTTCCCATGTGTATCAAGAATGGTCCACCACCCAAAGGACATCTAGCCAACTTGACACAACTGTCGGAAGCTCTGGAGTCAACATGGGCCAGCATCCCTGTGGAACGCTTTTGACACCTTGTGGATTCCTAACCCCAACGAATTGAGGCTGTTCTGAGAGGGGGGGGGGGGGGGGGGGGGGGGGTTGAAACTCCATATTAGGAAGGTGTTTCTATTGGTTGGTATATGATCGCTGTATATGATCGCAGGTCCTCTTCTGACTGGGAAAGGTGCGGGGGCTGTTTGTGCATCTGCATGTGCACATGCATGTAGCGGGGCAGGGTGTGTGTGCGTTTGTGTGTGTGTGTGTGTGCGTTTGCGTGTGTGTTTGTTTGTGTTCCCCGGGGGCTCTCATTAAAGGAGATCTCAGACTGATGCTTTGTGTGCTACTGACTTAGGAGCCCAACGGGGGAGATGGGGGAGAGGTTGTAGGAGTCATTTAATTGAGCGTGCCCAGACCTATAGCGATCCAAATTCATCAGTATTCTTTTGTGTGCCACTCATCCTGGATAGATATGATTTGGCAATTGAATAAACCTTGACATTCTGTGGGATTAAATTACCATGGCACTGGCGGACTGGCAGTATATGCAGGGTTGTGGTTATCGTGCTCAACAGAGTATCTCCAATGAACATATGAGAAGAAAAACACAAACAATTAATAAATCAAATCTACTCCAATCCAAATGAACTAAATTTAACAATTGTGATAGTTTTAGATGATGTCTAAACCGATCTCAGTGTAAGAAAGTTGGGGGATTGTTTGGGGTAAAGAAATCTGCATCGGCCTGGAGTTGAGAGACAACACTAATTCAGTGAAGTGCTATAAAGTAGAAAAAAACACAAATCATATGAAAAGAACAGTGAAGTTCATTCCATCTACAAGTGGTCCAACATGACTCACTCCTCTACAGCAGGGATGGGCAACTCGCGATCCCCCTTTTGTTGGTCCGCGGATCAATACAACCCCCCCAAAAAAATAAAAAATAATATATATATATATATATATATATGGCCCCATGGTACAAGGATCTGTACATAATTCCTGGAAACTGAAAATGTCCCAGTTCTTCCATGGCGTGCATACTCACAGAGATGTCACCCTTTTGTCTTATCTTGACTATTGTCTAGTCGTGTGGTCGAGTGCCACAAGGAAAAACCTAGTTAAGCTGCAGCTGGCCCAGAACAGAGCGGCACGTCTTGCTCTTCATTGCAGCCAGAGGGCTGATATAAATACTGTGCATGCCAGTCTCTCTTGGTTAAGAGTTGAGGAGAGACTGACTACATCTCTTCTTCTTTTTATAAGAAACATTAATGTGTTGAAAAGCTCTGACACACACACTTATCCCACCAGACATGACACCAGGGGTCTGTTCACAGTCCTCAAATCCAGAACAAATTCAAGAAAGCCTACAGTATTATATAGAGCCATTATTGCAGGGATCTCCGTTCAATCTCATACTGCCGAAGTGAACAGCAAACCTGGTTTCAAAAAATCAAGTGTTATTAGTCACATGCGCTAAATACAACAGGTGTAGACCTTACAGTGAAATGCTTACTTACGAGCCCCTAACCAAACAATGCAGTTAAAATAAATGTATGAATAAGAATAAGAAATAAAAGTAACAAGTAATTAAAGAGCAGCAGTAAAACAACAATAGCGAGACTATATACAGGGGGTACCGGTACAGAGTGAATGTGCGGAGGCACAGGTTAGTTGAGGTAATATGTACATGTAGGTAGAGTTATTAAAGTGACTATGCATAGATGATAACAACAGAGAGTAGCAGCGGTGTAAACTAGGGTGGGGGTAGAAGCTGGTAGAAGCTGTTCAGAAGCCTCTTGGACCTAGACTTGGCACTCTGGTACCACTTACCATGCGGTAGCAGAGTCTATGACTAGGGTTGCTGGAGTCTAGGACCATTTCTAGGGCCTTCCTCTAACACCGCCTGGTATAGAGATCCTGGACAGCAGGAAGCTTGGCCCCAGTGATGTACTGGGCCATACGCACTACCCTCTGTAGTGCCTTGCGGTCGGTAGGACGAGCAGTTGCCATACCAGGCAGTGATGCAACCAGTCAGGATGCTCTCGATGGTGTAGCTGTAGAACCTTTTGAGGATCTGAGGACCCATACCAAATCTTTTCAGTCTCCTGAGGGTGAATAGGTTTTGTTGTGCCCTCTTAACAACTGTCTTGGTGTCACATTCTGACCTTAGTTCTTTTGTTATTTCTTTGTTTTAGTATGGTCAGGGCGTGAGTTGGGTGGGTTATCTATGTTCGTTTTTCTATGTAGTTTTTTTCGTTTGGCCTTGTATGATTCTCAATCAGAGGCAGGTGTCGTTAGTTGTCTCTGATTGAGAATCATACTTAGGTAGCCTTTTTCCACCTGGGTTTCGTGGGTGGTTATTTTCCGTGTCAGTGTTTGTCCCACACGGAACTGTTTCGGTTTGTATTTCACGTATCGTTTATTGTTTTGTTTCTGTGTTAGTTTGTATCATTAAAATACATTATGGACACATACTACGCTGCGCATTGGTGCGACATTTCTTACTCCTCGTCAGAGGAGGACGAAGAAAATCGTTACACTTGGTGTGGTTGGACCATGTTATTTTAGTGGTGATGTGGACACCAAGGAACTTGAAGCTCTCAACCTGCTCCACTACAGCCCCGTCGATAAGAATGGGGGCGTGCTCGGTCCTCTTTTTCCTGTAGTCCACAATCATCTCCTTTATCTTGATCACGTTGAGGGAGAGGTTGTTATTCTGGAATCCACACGGACAGGTCTCTGACCTCCTCCCTATAGGCTGTCTTGTCGTTGTCGGTGATCAGTCCTACCACTGTTGAGTCATCGGCAAACTTAATGATGGTGTTGGAGTCGTGCCTGGCCCTGCAGTCAATAGTGAACAGGGAGTACAGGAGGGGGCTGTGCACGCACCCCTGAGGGGCCCCTGTGTTGAGGATCAGCGTGGCGGATGTGTTGTTACCTACCCTTACCACCTGGGGGTGGCCTGTCAGGAAGTCCAGGATCCAGTTGCAGAGGGAGGTGTTTAGTCCCAGGACCCTTAGCTTATTGATGAGCTTTGAGGGAACTATGGTGTTGAACGCTGAGCTGTAGTCAATGAATAGCATTCTCACATAGGTGTTCCTTTTGTCCAGGTGGGAAAGTGCAGTGTGGAGTGCAATAGAGATTGCATCATCTGTGGATCTGTTGGGGCGGTATGCAAATTGGAGTGGGTCTAGGGTTTCTGGGATAATGGAGTTGATGTGAGCCATGACCAGCCTTTCAAAGCACTTCATGGCTACAGATGTAGTAGTCATTTAGGCAGGTTACCTTAGTGTTCTTGGGCACAGGGACTATGGTGGTTTGCTTAAAACATGTTGGTATTACAGACTCAGACAAGGAGAGGTTGAAAATGCCAGTGCATGCTTGCAGTACGTGTCCTGGTAATCCGTCTGGCCCTGCGGCCTTGTGAATGTTGACCTGTTTAAAGGTCTTACTCACATCGGCTGCGGAGAGCGTGATCCCATAGTCTTCCAAAACAGCTGGTGCTCTCATGCATTTCACTGGGCAGCTCTCGGCTGTGCTTCCCTTTATAGTCTGTAATTGTTTGCAAGCCCTGCCACATCCGACGAGCATCAGAGCTGGTGTAGTACGATTCGATGTTAGTCCTGTATTGACGCTTTGCCTGTTTGATGGTTTGTCGGAGGGCATAGCGGAATTTCTTATAAGCTTCCGGGTTAGAGTCTCACTCCTTGAAAGCGGCAGCTCTACCCTTTAGCTCAGTGTGGATGTTGCCTTTAATCCATGGCTTCTGGTTGGATTATGTATGTATGGTCACTGTGGGGATGTCATGCACTTATTGATGAAGCCAATGACTGATGTGGTGTACTCCTCAATGCTATTGGAGGAATCCTGGAGCATATTCCAGTCTGTGATAGCAAAACAGTCCTGTAGCTTAGCATCTGCTTCATCTGACCACTTTTTTATTGATCGAGTCACTGGTGCTTCCTGCTTTTATTTTTGCTTGTTAGCAGGAATCAAGAGGATGGAATTATGGTCAGATTTGCCAAATGGAGGGCGAGGGAGAGCTTTGTATGTGTCTCTGTGTGTGGAGTAAAGGTGGTCCAGAGTTTTTCTACTTCTGGTTGCAGATTTAACATGCTGATAGAAATTTCATAAAACGGAATTAAGTTGCCCTGCATTAAAGTCCCCGGCTACTAGGAGCACCGCCTCTGGGTGAGCATTTTCCTGTTTGCTTATTGCGGAATACAGCTCGTTCAGTGCGGTCCTAGTGCCAGCATCAGTCTGTGGTGATATGTAGACAGCTACGAAAAATACAGATGAAAACTCTCTAGGTAGATAGTGTGGTCTACAGCTTATCATGAGATACTCTACCTCGGGCAAGCAAAACCTTGAGTCTTCCTTAGATATCGTGTACCAGTTGTTATTTAAAAAAATGCATCGTCCGCCGCCCCCTATCCTGGGGTGGCAGGTAGCCTAGTGGTTAGACTGTTGGGCCAGTAACCAAAAAGTTGCTGGATTGAATCCCCGAGCTGACAAGGTAAAAATCTGTTGTTCTGCCCCTGAATAAGGCAGTTAATCCACTGTTCCCCGGTAGGCTGTCATTGTAAATAAGAATTTGTTCTTAATTGACTTGCCTAGTTAAATAAAGGTCAAATAAAAAATCCTGCTGGTACAGTGTACCAGCCAGCTGTATGTTGTTCAGCCACGACTCCGTGAAGCATAACATGTTACAGTTGTGAATGTCCCATTGGTAGATAAACAACACCTCACACCTCTCCCCTATTTGACTTAGATGGTTTATGTGTATGTATTGATATGTAGGCTGTTTGTGCCTTTTGTAAAAATAAAAAGATTTGTGTAGTTCTGTTCTTGAGCTGTTGTTCTGTATTATGTCATGTTTCATGGTTTTTGTGGACCCTAGAACGAGTAGCTGCTGCTTTTGCAACAGGGGATCCTTACAAAATACCAAAATACCAAAAATATTGCAAGTTTGGGATGTGTTCCAGTTCCCGCCAATATCCAGCAACTTCACACAGCCATTGAAGAGAGTGGATCAACATTCCACAGGCCACAATCAACAGCCTGATCAACTCTATGTGAAGGAGATGTGTTACGCTGCATGAGGCAAACGGTGGTCATACCAAATACTGACTGGTTTTCTGATCCATGCCCCAACCTTTTTGGGGGGGGTATCTGTGATCAACAGATGCATATCTGTATTCCTAGTCATGTGAAATCCATAGATTAGGGCCTAATGAATTTATTTCAACCTTATATGAACAGCAACTCAGTAAAATCATTGAAATTGTTGCATGGTGTGTTTATATTTGTGTTCAGTATACACAGTACATGTATAAAAAAATGAGGAACTCAGTCGGGGTCTCAATTTACCATTGAAAGTTTGAATAGTAGAAAATAAAAGGTGCCATTTCAAAATGTGGTTTTGCATCAACAGTTTTTCTCTTGTTATGTCAGTCACTGACAGTCACTCAACTAGCCATGTCAGAATTTTTTGGGGGGATTGGTAAGTTAGTCTAGCCAGCTATCTAAATTTGTGGTAATTATGGTTGTACTGACTGGGTGGCCCCCATTGATTTTGTTAGTCACTCTCACTCAGATTGCAAACATTTCTCTCCACCTTCTGGGAAAATGTGTAGAATTGCAGGATATTAGCTGTAAAACAGCACGTATTTCTCTCCGCCCCTAAAAAATTGTGTTGAGAAATGAACTCTAAAAGGAGGGCCGCTAAAATGTAAGGGGTGTGGGCAAGGGCCCCCAAAGGCTAGGGCCGGCTCTGACTGCACGTGTGGGTGTGGATGTGGGTATGCAGACCCGGGAGCCACTCCGTCCTCTCATGATGACTTCAGATTTGTTGTGGCCCCCATCCCCATTATGTTGCCCATCCCTGATTTAGATCATGTCCACAATTAGCACAGAAAAGTCCTTCTGAGATTGAGGATGTCCTAATATGTGTGCTGAGTGGGTCAGAATCCTGTATCCAGGCAGCATGCTGCTAGCCTTATGAAGTGCATTGGTATTCAGCTGTTCTCCTGCGGAAGGAGATGGTATCATCTGTGGTTGATCTCCCTACAGACACCTGTTGGCCTGCAGATGATGAGCTCAATACTAATTCTGCCTCCGTCCTTTCTATTCCCTGCTCTGCTCTGGGTAACATTCGGCAAATGGCACCCTCTATATTCCCCTATGGGTCCTGGTCAAAAGTAATGCACTATATAGGGAATAGGGAGACATTTGGGATGTAGCAATGCTCTGCTCTGCTCACAAACTGTATGGAGATCCTAGCTGGAGCGTCATCTGTATGGAGATCCTAGCTGGAGCGTCATCTGTATGGAGATCCTACTTGGAGCGCCATCTGTATGGAGATCCTACCTGGAGCGTCATCTGTATGGAGATCCTACCTGGAGCATCATCTGTATGGAGATCCTACCTGGAGCGTCATCTGTATGGAGATCCTAGCTGGAGCGTCATCTGTATGGAGATCCTAGCTGGAGCTTCATCTGTATGGAGATCCTAGCTGGAGCGTCATCTGTATGGAGATCCTAGCTGGAGCATCATCTGTATGGAGATCCTACCTGGAGCATCATCTGTATGGAGATCCTAGCTGGAGCGTCATGTGTATGGAGATCCTAGCTGGAGCTTCATCTCCAAGCTGGAGCATCATCTGTATGGAGATCCTAGCTGGAGCGTCATGTGTATGGAGATCCTAGCTGGAGCTTCATCTCCAAGCTGGAGCATCATCTGTATGGAGATCCTAGCTGGAGCGTCATGTGTATGGAGATCCTAGCTGGAGCTTCATCTCCAAGCTGGAGCATCATCTGTATGGAGATCCTAGCTGGAGCTTCATCTGTATGTAGATCCTACCTGGAGCTTCATCTGTATGGAGATCCTCGATGGAGCGTCATCTGTATGGAGATCCTACCTGGAGCATCATCTGTATGGAGATCCTAGCTGGAGCGTCATCTCCTAGCTGGAGCATCATCTGTATGGAGATCCTAGCTGGAGCATCATCTGTATGGAGAACCTAGCTGGAGCATCATCTGTATGGAGATCCTAGCTGGAGCATCATCTGTATGGAGATCCTTCCTGGAGCATCATCTGTATGGAGAGCTGGAGCATCATCTGTATGGAGAGCTGGAGCATCATCTGTATGGAGAGCTGGAGCATCATCTGTATGGAGAGCTGGAGCATCATCTGTATGGAGAGCTGGAGCATCATCTGTATGGAGAGCTGGAGCATCATCTGTATGGAGAGCTGGAGCATCATCTGTATGGAGAGCTGGAGCTTTATCACGAGTAGCTCTGCTGCTGAATCATAAATCATCTAGATTCACACCATGTAGCAGCAGATGGTAGCACCCTGTTCAACCTCTATGTACGTACGTTCACTGGCTATATGGCTGACTTAGCTGAACAGCGGAGCAAAGGCACTGAAACATGACAAAGTCTGTGTTTTGCCTGTCTGGAGTTGAAGCGTAGCGTGTAGCATGTGATCCCCAGTGCTGCCTGTCAATAAATGCTCTATCATTGCTCTATAACAGATCAGTGAAAATTGATACCTGTCCTATATGGTAATCTAACAACCAACAGTCAGGCAGTCTTTAATGTGTGATGGAAGTTGTTCTGTGAACCACTCTCTATGAGTAACCAGAGAGCCTGAGATGTGAAGACTTCTTGTTAGCCCAGCTGAGGTAATGCATTTTGCCCATTACCTTAGCAGGGCTAACACATTAGACCCAGACACAGGACACCCAAATCTGAACCCCAGCCAGTCCCATATGCATAACACACCTCCTGACTCTTAGTTGAACCCAGGATTGATCACAAATGGAGCCCATTGGGTTCACAGTGGGTTTATATTGGGTTAACCCGTGGGTTTATATTGGGTTTACAGTGGGTTTATTTGGGGTTTACAGTGGGTTTAAATTTGGGTTTACAGTGGGTTTGTTTTGGGTTTACAGTGGGTTTAAATTGGGTTTATTTAGGGTTTACAGTGGGTTATAATGGGTTTATATTGGGTTTACAATAGGTTAACAGTGGGTTTATATTGGGTTTACATTGGGTTTATATTGGGTTTACAGTGGGTTTACAGTGGGTTTACATTGGGTTTATATTGGGTTTATATTGGGTTTACATTGAGTTTATATTGGGTTTACAGTGGGTTTATATTGGGTTCCCAATGGGTTTACAGTGGGTTTATATTGGGTTCACAATGGGTTTACAGTGGGTTTACAGTGGGTTTGTATTGGGTTTACAGTGGGTTTATTTTGGGTTTAAGGTGGGTTTACAGTGGGTTGTTTTGGGTTTACAGTGGCTTTATTTGGAGTTTAAGGTGGGTTTACAGTGGGTTATTTTGGGTTTACAGTGGGTTATTTTGGGTTTACAGTGGGTTTGTATTGGGTTTAAATTGGGTTTAAGGTGGGTTTACAGTGAGTTTATACTGGGTTTACAGTGGGTTATTTTGGGTTTACAATAGGTTTACAGTTGTTTGTATTGGGTTTACAGTGGGTTATTTTGAGTTTACAGTGGGTTTGTATTGGGTTTACAGTGGGTTTATTTTGGGTTTAAGGTGGGTTTACAGTGGGTTTAAATTGGGTTTACGGTGGGTTTACGGTGGGTTGTTTTGGGTTTACAGTGGGTTAACAGTGGGTTTGTATTGGTTTTACAGTGGGTTTATAGTGGGTTTACAGTGGGTTTATTTTGGGGTTAATAGTCATCACCGGTCCATGACTTTACTGCTCTCAGTCAGCCTCCTCACCTCAGGGTGCAAACAGCAACAGTCAGTTACTATCTCTCTGCTATCACTCTCAGCCCCTCAGATTATTTACCTCCCATCAGTATCATCCCCAAACAGAGATTATCTGACATGTTAGAGGTGATGGATTAGGAGATGTGGCTTTGTGTGGTAACTAAGCCAGATAATGATGTCCATGTTGTTGACTTGTCTCCCTGGCTGCATGCTGAGGGAATGATGTTCATGTTGTTGACTTGTCTCCCTGGCTGCATGCTGAGGGAATGATGTTCATGTTGACTTGTCTCCCTGGCTGCATGCTGAGGGAATGATGTTCATGTTGTTGACTTGTCTCCCTGGCTGCATGCTGAGGGAATGATGTCCATGTTGTTGACTTGTCTCCCTGGCTGCATGCTGAGGGAATGATGTTCATGTTGTTGACTTGTCTCCCTGGCTGCATGCTGAGGGAATGATGGTCATGTTGTTGACTTGTCTCCCTGGCTGCATGCTGAGGGAATGATGTTCATGTTGTTGACTTGTCTCCCTGGCTGCATGCTGAGGGAATGATGTTCATGTTGTTGACTTGTCTCCCTGGCTGCATGCTGAGGGAATGATGTTCATGTTGTTGACTTGTCTCCCTGGCTGCATGCTGAGGGAATGATGTTCATGTTGTTGACTTGTCTCCCTGGCTGCATGCTGAGGGAATGATGTTCATGTTGTTGACTTGTCTCCCTGGCTGCATGCTGAGGGAATGATGTTCATGTTGTTGACTTGTTCTCCCTGGCTGCATGCTGAGGGAATGATGTTCATGTTGTTGACTTGTCTCCCTGGCTGCATGCTGAGGGAATGATGTTCATGTTGACTTGTCTCCCTGGCTGCATGCTGAGGGAATGATGTTCATGTTGTTGACTTGTCTCCCTGGCTGCATGCTGAGGGAATGATGTTCATGTTGTTGACTTGTCTCCCTGGCTGCATGCTGAGGGAATGATGTCCATGTTGTTGACTTGTCTCCCTGGCTGCATGCTGAGGGAATGATGTTCATGTTGTTGACTTGTCTCCCTGGCTGCATGCTGAGGGAATGATGTTCATGTTGTTGACTTGTCTCCCTGGCTGCATGCTGAGGGAATGATGTCCATGTTGTTGACTTGTCTCCCTGGCTGCATGCTGAGGGAATGATGTTCATGTTGTTGACTTGTTCTCCCTGGCTGCATGCTGAGGGAATGATGTTGGAGTCAATAGCAATGAAAAGTCAGAACAATAACCCAGCCACTTCATCTGTCATTTTATTGTCTAATAGTTGGTCTTTATTCAGACTCAAGCCCTCCTCAGGATTTGATGCAAACAAGGGTTGCACAATTCCGTTAACTTTCCCAAAATGCTTCGGTTTTCCAGGAATCCTAGTTGGGGGATTTCAGGCTTCTCTACAGACTCCGGGAATCTTCCAGACAGGATTTCTGTAAAACCTATGCATTTTTTAAACACTGTGGCAAATGCCCACTCACAGATCCACTGAAGCTGTGTGTCTGTGTAAAACCCCAGTGTGTGTTCTGCTCTCCTGATCTAGCACCAGTCTGTATGATGAGTGGGGAGGACTGACAGAGGACTGGGCCATCTGTTTTACTACATGTGGGAAATCTTTGACTGATGACAAAAGTCACAACCAACTGTGTTTGTGATGATGCAAAACTTGAGGATGATTCTTTCTCAACCCTCCCCCTCCTCCTTGGCTGTGTGAACTTATGTTGACTGTTCTTACCATGTACCTGTGTTAAGTCTTGTCTAAAAATACCAAAGAGGAAAATGTATTTGGGGAGAGGAATTGGGAGGAATTTCATGTCTCTCTCTCTCTCTCTCTCTCTCTCTCTCTCTCTCTCTCTCTCTCTCTCTCTCTCTCGCTCTCTCTCTCTCTCTCTCGCTCTCTCTCTCTCTCTCGCTCTCTCTCTCGCTCTCTCTCTCGCTCTCTCGCTCTCTTTCTCTTTCTCTTACACACAAACACACCATTCTTACAGAATATGGATTCTCTATGGCCAAATAAATCCGTTATCTCTGCAATGCAGTCTATCAAACATTAATGTACAGTATGAATCTAATTCTTCCCGGCTGAAAAAGGAGGAACATAAAAGTGTCTGAAGACACCAACAAGTAGAGTAATACAGTAGTACATTTTAGTTTTGTGTCATTTAGCAGACACTCTTATCCAGAGAGACTTACAGGAGGAATTAGGGTTAAGTGCCTTGCTCAAGTCTCATTGACAGATTTCTCACCTAGTCATCTCGGGGATTCAAACCAGCAACATTTCAGTTACCAGACAAACACTATTAACCACTAGGCTACTACAGTAACACAGTACCACAGTGCTACATTACTACAGTAATAGAGTACTACAGTACCACAGTACTACAGTGCTACAGTAATAATGTAAAACAGTACTACAGTAACACAGTACTACAGTAACACAGTACTACAGTAACACAGACCACAGTAATGCATTACTACAGTAATAGAGTACTACAGTAACACAGTAATACATTACTACAGTAACACAGCCCTACAGTAATATCTCACTACAGTACCACAGTACCACCGTACTACCGCACTACAGTACCACAGTACTACAGTACTACAGTACCACAGTACCACAGTAATACAGTACTACAGTACTACAGTAATTTAGTAATACACTACTACAGTAATACAGTAATACACTACTACAGTAATACAGTGCTATAGTACTATAGTAATAGATTACCATAGTACTACAATACTACAGTACCACAGTACCACACCACTACAGTACTACAATACTACAGTACTACAGTAATAAAGTAACAAAGTACCACACCACTACAGTACTACAATACTACAGTACTACAGTAATGCAGTACTACAGTAACAAAGTACTACAGTAACAAAGTACCACAGTAATACCGTACTACAATACTACAGTAATACAGTACTACAGTAATACAGTACTTGAACAGCTGAGCTCATCCATAGTGTGTATGATCTACCAGCAGCTAAACTGGATCAAGAACTGCTGTAGAGTAGTCTAGGAAAAGCACTCCCAGGTAGCGTTCTAAATGGTACCATATCCCCTATTTAATGCATTTATTTTGTGCACTAAATAGTAAACATAGTGCACTATGAAGGGAATAGTGTGCCATTTGGGACACAGACCAATAGTCTAGTAGAGCAGATTAGTGTGTTGGTCTCTAGGTCTGTCGTGCTGCATTAGAGGGCTCTCACGAGGACAAGCTCCATGACAACAACATGTTCCATAACCAATAGTCATGAACTGTCTTTGTATGAGGATGCGTCCCAAATGGCACCCAATGCCCTATTTAGTGCACTACCTTTACCAGAGTGATATAGGGAATGGGGCACAATTTGGGACACAACCTGAGAGTCACAGTGAGCAGGACAAAAAAGGTGCCATTTAGAGAAAGAGGGAGGAGATAATGGACTTATTTCAATGAATCTGATGTTGATGTTGTTGTTGTTAGACACTCTGTCTTCTACCAGGCGTAAGATTGACCTGGCCTGATCCACTCTCTACTTCTCTTTCACTCTTCCTTCCTTACATATTTATAGAAAATGTTTCATCCTTGCTCTATTGGACTGAGCCCAATCATGGGAAGACTTTAACACTGTCTCAGCTTGGTCCACCCATGCTGAGTCCTAGTGCTGAATCTTAATGCTGAGTCATTGCTATATTGGACTGAGCCCAATCATAGGAAGACTTTAACACTGTCCCAGCTTGGTCCACCCGTACAACAATGTATGCTAAATGCACACACTACTGAGAGTCTCTGTGGATAAAAAGTGTCTGCTAAATAGCATCATTATATTCTAAACAACCTGTCTCTGTATGGGCGTACGGGCCAAGGACATGTTGGACTTTGGAGACAGTCACAGCATATTGTTCTGTTGGTATTACATTACCATGGAAACGTTTTGTTGACTCTGACAACATTATTCAAGTCATAATGTCATTTAAATCTCCCCATCTGAAGCAGAAGCATGGCAGTAAAGCTGTAGACACATACAGTAACTGAAATGACAGCTACAGTAATTATTCAACAGTCAAAACGTTAAATAAAGAAGGACCAATTACCTGTAATCAGTTCTTTGGGCACAGAGAAGTAAGTTTCCATTAATGTCAGTTGATGTCTGTCCGGTGTTGGAACAGAGATGAGAGAGGTTCTGTATGACACATCTCACAGAGCACTGTGGAATAGCACGGCATAGCACAGCATTCCCTGTCAGTCATCAGGCCATGCTTTGTGTAGTTCTAATGAGGCTCTGGATGATTTAAATATGCTACTTCCTCAACAGACCTGTGGTGACAGTGAGTGGTCAAAGATTAATAACCAACGCTGAGTCCTTAGCGTTGAGTCCAGAAGCTGAAGCCTAGTGCTGAGGCCTAGTGCTGAGGCCTAGTACTGAGTCCTAGTAGTGAGTCCTAGTACTGAGGCCGTGTGCTTATGCCTTGTGCTGAGGCCTTGTGCTGAGGCCTAGTGCTGAGGCCTAGTGCTGAGGCCTAGTACTGAGTCCTAGTACTGAGTCCTAGTACTGAGGCCTTGTGCTTATGCCTTGTGCTGAGGCCTTGTGCTGAGTCCTAGTGCTGTGGCCTAGTAATGAGTCATAACGCTGAGTCTGGGTACTGAGGTCTTGTACTGAGGCCTAGTGCTGAGGCCTTGTGCTGAGGCCTTGTGCTGAGTCCTAGTGCTGTGGCCTAGTAATGAGTCATAATGCTGAGTCTGGGTACTGAGGCCTAGTACTGAGGCCTAGCGCTGAGGCCTTGTGCTGAGTTCTAGTGTTGAGGCCTAGTACTGAGTAATAATGCTGAGTCCTAGTACTGAGGCCTAGTACTGAGGCCTAGCGCTGAGGCCTAGTGCTGAGTCCTAGTGTTGAGGCCTAGTACTGAGTCATAATGCTGAGTCCTAGTGCTGAGGCCTAGTGTTGAGTCATAATGCTGAGTCCTAGTGCTGAGTCCTAGTGCTGAGTCCTAGTGCTGAGTCCTAGTGTTGAGTCCTAAGTGCTGAGACCTAGTGCTGAGTCCTAGTGCTGAGTCCTAGTGTTGAGGCCTAGTACTGAGTCATAATGCTGAGTCCTAGTGTTGAGTCCTAAGTGCTGAGTCCTAGTGTTGAGTCCTAAGTGCTGAGACCGAGTGCTGAGACCTAGTGCTGAGTCCTAGTGTTGAGTCCTAAGTGCTGAGTCCTAGTGTTGAGTCCTAAGTGCTGAGACCTAGTGCTGAGTCCTAGTGCTGAGACCTAGTGTTGAGACCTAGTGCTGAGTCCTAGTGCTGAGTCCTAGTGCTGAGACCTAGTGCTGAGACCTAGTGCTGAGACCTAGTACTGAGTCCTGGTGCTGAGTCCTAGTGCTGAGTCCTAGTGTTGAGACCTTGTGCTGAGTCCTAGTGCTGAGTCAAAATGCTGAATAAAAAGCTAATACTATGTGAACCCAGGTCTGTATGTTTGGTTTCCTAAACAGATTCCCAATGACATGGGGGTGACTTTCCTACCGCTGTCGTTCTGACATACACACTGAAAACACAACCTAATTTCCCAGGATAACTTCATCAGCGGCTCAATGAAAGAGGCAGACACTTTTAACAGTAGATGTGTTGTCTGCCTGCCGAAGAGCTTTCCCTCCAAGCTTTGTTAATATGGATGAATATGCAGTGGACATCACAGGGGAGAACAGCTCAAAGACAGGCTCCTGGATTGACTGACATTGAGGAGACCAGTTGTACAGTGTTTTGTTTCATTCAAGTACGATTTTATGCACGCTTGTGTCTTTCAGCTGTTCAATCAACCAGGCAAATTTTATTCCATTTTGACTTTGCCAATGATTCCAACCTAACCTTTATTTAAAAAAAAAAACATTTGTCACATTTGCATATATTCGGCTGCCTTGGAAATTACAGTATAAATTGACAATGACATGATAGAAGTATAAAAGCAAAAAGGCCCAACACTGCTTCAGACAGTCTGGCTGGAGAGACATGGACATTCATTCAAAATCTAAATCAACAATTGCTGTTTTATTTTCCTGAATTCACGTACAATTATATATATTTCTCTAATATCATGTTTGGATACGCTGTTTGCCATGTGTACAGATAGCAGCCCCGTTCAATACGTTCAATAGTATTTTGGAATAAAACTGCAACATGTTTATAACACGATGGTACTTTTCCATTTATACATGTTATAATAGGTTTCACAAGGTCATTGCTCATGAAGTCTCATTTACTGCACAGAAAAAGTAACAAACCAATACTGGCGTGATTATGAAACAAGCAGGAGTGTACTAATTGTGTTTGGAAACTTGTATTAATATAAAAGCCATTCTAAAATAAAAACAAGGCGCGTGACTAAGTTGTGGCACCAGCCGTGTAGCAACGCAGCAACACTGGGGTGTAGCAACGCAGCAACACTGGGGTGTAGCAACGCAGCAACACTGGGGTGTAGCAACGCAGCAACACTGGGGTGTAGCAACGCAGCAACACTGGGGTGTAGCAACGCAGCAACACTGGGGTGTAGCAACGCAGCAACACTGGGGTTGGCCCCTGGCAGCGACTCCCTCGTTCTTCCCCTAACATTAACAAGAGGTGACGTGCATTCTCTTTAAAGCAGAATTTATCACAATGCAGAAGAACATTTCAATTAATAATGTATGGGTGTTTTCCTTAGAGGTTTAACCAAGAAGCAAAAAAAATAGACATTTCGCATCGCAAAGGCATCAAAAATGTTAATGGAGACGTTGGTTGTATTCTCATTATATGGCTGGCTTCTCTCTATGCTTACCACCTACTGTATGGAGGTTGAGGAAGACCTCATTGATTGAGAATAGCAAGTCTTATAATTCATTCATTAATACACAGCCCATTTGAATATCTTTTATCTTCCAAATGAACTAACAACGTTCATGTGGTTGAAGCTGCAACAGATTGTCTCTTGGTATTAAACCTAACGCTAACAGGTCTCAGTGTAGGTCCATACAGTACAACGTACTACACAGTGTAAGTCCATACAGTACAACGTACTACACAGTGTAGGTCCATACAGTACAACGTACTACACAGTGTAGGTCCATACAGTACAACGTACTACACAGTGTAGGTTCATACAGTACAACGTACTACACAGTGTAGGTCCATACAGTACAACGTACTACACACACAAATGGATTTGATTCTAGACATTATTCTGTTCTCATATAATCAGCCTGTTCATATTTCATGTCTTGTGTGTCATCACCAGAGTGCAGTATTTTCTATAGATCACACCATTGATCCTATCAGCCTACAGTTCAGGTATCAGCTTTCTTCCCAGTACTTTTATAGAAGACATGCAAGGTTACGCAGCCGGCCGGAGAACTGAGAGGAGAGCTGAGAAGTTGAGAGGAGAGCTGAGAAACTGAAAGGAGAGGAGAACTGAGAGGAGAGAGGCTGAAAGGAGAGCTGAGAAGCTGAGAGGAGAGCTGAGAGGAGAGCTGAGAAGCTGAGAGGAGAGCTGAGAGGAGAGAGGCTGAAAGGAGAGGAGAACTGTCTGCCTGTCTTTCTGTCTCTCTGTGGGGGCGTGAATGTCTGGGAGATCACAGGGTCTCATACAGGATCATGACACCTCATTGGGATAAATGGTTTTCATTACCATGTGTTTGATGCTATGAGGGAGAGAGTGTCCATTACTACACCCACCAGTTGCTGCTGCTGAATCACTGTATCATTATTTGCAGTAGTGTAGAGAATTACTGGAGATTGTTGCAGAGCAGAATGTGGAGAAAGAGAGAGGGGGGGGGGGGGTAGAGGGGGAGAGACAGATGGAGAGAGGGTGAGAGGGAGACAGACAGAGGGAGAAGAGAGGGGGAGAGAAACAGAGGGAGAGAGAGGGGGAGAGAAACAGAGGGAGAGAAACAGAGGGAGAGAGAGAGAGGGGGAGAGAAAGAGGGAAAGGGAGCGAGGGATAGAGAGAAATCACTAACACTTCCCCTTCTTACTTTCTTCTCCTCTCCTCTGTCTCTCCATCCATTCCTCTTCCCATTGTTTATAATTAGTCATAATATTACTATTTGCGGGGAATCTAAGCAGAGGCGAGCGGCTGGTTTTGAAATATCGAGAGAAGCAGGAGAGCAGGGAATGACACACAGACACACACGGGAAGGGGAGTCACTGGTTCCTGCTTCAGGGTGTGTCTCTGTATTATGCAGAGTGCACTCTGGTGCCTGTGGTCCCCTCAGGGCCAGTGAGTAGCTGCTTCCATGCAACATTGTCACCGTGAGCGATGCTGCCTGTTCCAGTGCAAAGAAATCATACTAAGCAGCAAGCCCTCATCCTATTCTGCTGTGCTACTGTGCCCTTCATGCTGTAATTCCCTCTGCTGCTGCCCAGTGCATTAAGAAGAAAAACATGCAACTATTTCTTGCATTTTCCACCTGTGTTAGCCAGCTTCATTTCCTTCTCCTTCCTCCCCTCCCACGCAACAATGGTTTACCGGATAAATGCAGAGTGGGCAAAGACTAACAGCCATCTAATAATTCGCTGAGTGCTTTTTCAGTGAGTGAATGGTCACACATGGTTTGTTCTGCAATGTGTTTTGTTTTTTCCATTTCAGTACAATTTACTCTGGTATTGTACACATTTCAGTACAATTTACTCTGGTATTGTACACATTTCAGTACAATTTACTCTGGTATTGTACACATTTCAGTACAATTTACTCTGGTATTGTACACATTTCAGTACAATTTACTCTGGTATTGTACACATTTCAGTACAATTTACTCTGGTATTGTACACATTTCAGTACAATTTACTCTGGTATTGTACACATTTCAGTACAATTTACTCTGGTATTGTACACATTTCAGTACAATTTACTCTGGTATTGTACACATTTCAGTACAATTTACTCTGGTATTGTACACATTTCAGTGAAGGAAAGGACAGGCATGTTACCTACCACCGAAGCCCATTTAACAGGAATGATCCCTACCTCAGAAGTACCATAACAAGTATGATCCCCACCTCAGAAGTACCATAACAGGTATGTTACCTACCTCAGAAGCACCGTAACAGGTATGTTACCTACCTCAGAAGCACCGTAACAGGTATGTTAACTACCTCAGAAGCACCATAACAGGTATGTTACCTACCTCAGAAGTAACATAACAGGTATGTTACCTACCTCAGAAGAACCGTAACAGGTATGTTACCTACCTCAGAAGTAACAGGTATGTTACGTACCTCAGAAGCACCGTAACAGGTATGTTACCTACCTCAGAAGCACCGTAACAGGTATGTTACCTACCTCAGAAGCACCGTAACAGGTATGTTACCTACCTCAGAAGCACCGTAACAGGTATGTTACCTACCTCAGAAGTAACATAACAGGTATGTTACCTACCTCAGAAGTAACATAACAGGTATGTTACCTACCTCAGAAGTAACAGGTATGTTACCCACCTCAGAAGCACCGTAACAGGTATGTTACCTACCTCAGAAGTACCATAACATGTATGTTACCTACCTCAGAAGCATCGTAACAGGTATGTTACCTACCTCAGAAGTATCTAGAAGAAAAAAGAAACGCACACCTATGTAGGCGAGGTGCTGGCTAGCGGAGTAGAAAACTAGAAAATAAAGGAGAGCCGCACACTCTAGGAGCTCAGATGCAAAAATATTTAAATACCAACGTTTCGACAGGCAAGCTGTCTTCATCAGGGTACATAACAGGTATGTTACCTACCTCAGAAGTAACAGGTATGTTACCCACCTCAGAAGCACCGTAACAGGTATGTTACCTACCTCAGAAGTACCATAACAGGTATGTTACCTACCTCAGAAGCACCATAACAGGTATGTTACCTACCTCAGAAGCACCTTAACAGGTATGTTACCTACCTCAGAAGCATCGTAACAGGTATGTTACCTACCTCAGAAGTACCATAACAGGTATGTTACCCACCTCAGAAGCACCGTAACAGGTATGTTACCTACCTCAGAAGCACCGTAACAGGTATGTTACCTACCTCAGAAGCACCGTAACAGGTATGTTACCCACCTCAGAAGCATCGTAACAGGTATGTTACCTACCTCAGAAGCATCGTAACAGGTATGTTACCTACCTCAGAAGCATCGTAACAGGTATGTTACCTACCTCAGAAGCATCGTAACAGGTATGTTACCTACCTCAGAAGCATCGTAACAGGTATGTTACCTACCTCAGAAGTAACAGGTATGTTACCTACCTCAGAAACACCGTAACAGGTATGTTACCTACCTCAGAAGCACCGTAACTGGTATGTTACCTACCTCAGAAGTAACAGGTATGTTACCCACCTCAGAAGCACCGTAACAGGTATGTTACCTACCTCAGAAGTACCATAACAGGTATGTTACCTACCTCAGAAGCATCGTAACAGGTATGTTACCTACCTCAGAAGTAACATAACAGGTATGTTATCTACCTCAGAAGCACCATAACAGGTATGTTACCTACCTCAGAAGCACCGTAACAGGTATGTTACCTACCTCAGAAGCACAGTAACAGGTATGTTACCTACCTCAGAAGCACCGTAACAGGTATGTTACCTACCTCAGAAGCACAGTAACAGGTATGTTACCTACCTCAGAAGCACCGTAACAGGTATGTTACCTACCTCAGAAGCACCGTAACAGGTATGTTACCTACCTCAGAAGCACCATAACAGGTATGTTACCTACCTCAGAAGCACCGTAACAGGTATGTTACCTACCTCAGAAGCACAGTAACAGGTATGTTACCTACCTCAGAAGCACCGTAACAGGTATGTTACCTACCTCAGAAGCACCGTAACAGGTATGTTAACTACCTCAGAAGCACCATAACAGGTATGTTACCTACCTCATAAAGCATCGTAACAGGTATGTTACCTACCTCAGAAGCATCGTAACAGGTATGTTACCTACCTCAGAAGTAACAGGTATGTTACCTACCTCAGAAGTACCATAACAGGAATGATTATATGATTATATGCCTTAACGTATATATAAAAAACTAATTTTTCAGCCAAAAATGAAGTCAATTTGATTTAAAGAGAGCACGAGAGAGAGCTGTGTGTTAGTGTATTGAGAGACCATAGATGTGGCCCATATGGCGTCGTATCGCTCCTGGTCTAAAGTAGTGTACTATAAATGGAATTGGGTGCCATTTGGGACGTACACAGTGTGAATAAAGAGTGGGGAAGGCCCCCATATGAATGAACTAAGCAGTCAATAGTTAACAGAGCCCAGGTGTAGGTAGACGCTTCTAGACAGTAGTTCAACCAGCTGTAGGAGGCAACTACTAGATATCAGATCAACCAGCTGTAGGAGGCAGCTACTAGATATCAGATCAACCAGCTGTAGGAGACAGCTACTAGATACCAGATCAACTAGCTGTAGGAGACAGCTACTAGATATCAGATCAACCAGCTGTAGGATACAGCTACTAGATATCAGATCAACCAGCTGTAGGAGACAGCTACTAGATATCAGATCAACCAGCTGTAGGAGACAGCTACTAGATATCAGATCAACCAGCTGTAGGAGACAGCTACTAGATATCAGATCAACCAGCTGTAGTAGACAGCTACTAGATATCAGATCAACCAGCTGTAGGAGACAGCTACTAAATATCAGATCAACCAGCTGTAGGAGACAGCTACTAGATATCAGCTCAACCAGCTGTAGTAGACAGCTACTAGATATCAGATCAACCAGCTGTAGGAGACAGCTACTAGATATCAGATCAACCAGCTGTAGGAGACAGCTACTAGATATCAGATCAACCAGCTGTAGGAGACAGCTACTAGATATCAGATCAACCAGCTGTAGGAGACAGCTAGTATACTGCAGCTCAACCAGCTGTAGGTAGCACAGTGTTTCCCAAACTCAGTCCTTGTGACCCCAACGGCTGCACGTTTTGGTTTTTGCCCGAGCACTACCTAGCTGATTCAAATAATCAACTAATCATCAAGCTTTGATCATTTGAATCAGATGTGTCGTGTTCGGGCAAAAACCAAAAGGTGCACCCCTTGGGGTCACGAGGACCGAGTTCGAGAAACGCTGAGGTAGCAGCTAGTATTCAGCAGCTCAACCAGCTGTGAGACATGGATCCTGTCAACTCTTTAATCCCTTTTTAACTTGGTGCTGTGCTGATCAGCCCAGCTCCACCACCGTGGATGGCATCCTATTGGGCCATGGTCAAAATCATGCACTGCGTAGGGAATAGGGTGCCATTTGGGACACAGTCCGTGTCTCTGCTCCCTCCGCCTCTCTCCCCAGAGAACTGCCAGGCAGCAAGGCAGATGGGGACACAAACAATGCCTCAACACCTAGCCTCAGACTCTACATACCAAATAGCACCCCTGACCAGGGCCTCTGGTAAAAGGTAGTGCACTACATAGGGAATAGGGTGCCATTTGAGACGCACACATTGTCTGACGGCCAGCAGGCGGAATTAACCACTGGAGGTACAGAACAGAACAGGGAACACACCTGGGGGAAATAGATCTGTTGGACCTTTCAACAGGGATTCTCTACTTCTTCTTCTCTGTCTCGCTCTGTCTCTCTCTTTCTCTCTCTGTTTCTTTCTCACTCACTCTCCCTCTGTCTCTCTCTCTCTCCCTTTCTCTTTTTGAACACAGACTTGGGGCATCATTTATCAAGGTGGTTGGTTTTGCCATCACCTTCAGCGGTGCTCCTCAGTGCAGCACAAGGGCAGGTCGCCCACACGGGGACTCCCAGCTAGCCACAGCTCCCTCCAACGGTCATTTTTCATGCTCTTATACCCCATTATAGTGGAGTCGTACTGGGTAAACATTTTCCTCTGTCCCTGCACCGCTTAAGGTGATACAGACACAGAGACATCCTCTGAAGGCTGATGGGAATGTTCTTCTAAAAGCTAGTTTAATTATCATATATACATATATATATATATATAGTTGAAGTCGGAAGTTTACATACACCTTAGCCAAATACATTTAAACTCCGTTTTTCACAATTTCTGATATTTAATCAGAGTAAATATTCCATGTCTTAGGTCAGTTAGGATCACCACTTTATTATAAGAATGTGAAATGTCAGAATAATAGTAGAGAGAATGATTTATTTCAGCTTTTATTTCTTTCATCAAATTTCCAGTGGGTCAGAAGTTTACATACACTCAATTAGTATTTGGTAGCATTGCCTTTAAATTGTTCGACTTGGGTCAAACGTTTCAGGTAGCCTTCCACAACCTTCCCACAATAAGTTGGGTACATTTTGGCCCATTCCTCCTGACAGAGCTGGTGTAACTGAGTCAGGTTTGTAGGCGTCCTTGCTCGCTTTTTCAGTTCTGCTCACTAATTTTCTATAGGATTGAGGTCAGGTCTTTGTGATGGCTACTCCAATACCTTGACTTTGTTGTCCTTAAGCCATTTTGCCACAACTTTGGAAGTATGCTTGGGGTAATTGTCCATTTGGAAGACCCATTTGCGACCAAGTTTTAACTTCCTGACTGATGTCTTGAGATTCAATGTATATTGAATATATCCATATAATTTTCTTTCCTCGTGATGCCATCTATTTTGTGAAGTGCACCAGTCCCTCCTGCAGCAAAGCACCCCCACAACATGATGCTGCCACCCCCGTGCTTCACGGTTGGGATGGTGTTCTTCAGCTTACAAGCCTCCCCCTTTTTCCTCCAAACATAACGATGGTCATTATGGCCAAACAGTTCGATTTTTGTTTCATCAGACCAGAGGACGAAAAGTATGTTGTCCCCATGTGCAGTTGCAAACCTTAGTCTGGCTTTTTTATGGCAGTTTTGGAGCAGTGGCTTCTTCCTTGCTGAGCGGCCTTTCAGGTTATGTCGATATAGGACTCATTTTACTGTGGATATAGATATTTTTGTACCTGTTTCCTCCAGCATCTTCACAAGGTCCATTGCTGTTGTTCTGGGATTGATTAGCACTTTTCACAGAACGCGTCTCCTTCCTGAGCGGTATGACGGCTGCGTGGTCTCATGGTGTTTATACTTGCGAACTATTGCTTGTACAGATAAACGTGGTACCTTCAGGCATTTGAAAATTGCTCCCAAGGATGAACCAGACTTGTGGAGATCTACAATTTGTGGAGGTCTTGGATGATTTCTTTTGATTTTCCCATGATGTCAAGCAAAGAGGCACTGAGTTTGAAGGTAGGCCTTAAAATGCATCCACAGGTATACCTCCAATTGACTCAAACTATGTAAATTATCCTATTAGAAGCTTCTAAAGCCATGACATCATTTTCTGGAATTTTTAAAGGCACAGTCAACTTAGTGTATGTAAACTTCTAACCCACTGGAATTGTGATACAGTGAGTTATAAGTGAAATAATCTGTCTGTAAACAATTGTTGGAAAAATTATTTGAGTCATGCACAAAGTAGATGTCCTAACCAACTTTCCAAAACTAAAGTTAATTAACAAGAAATTAGTGGAGTTGTTGAAAACGAGTTTTAATGAATTCAACCTAAGTGTATGTAAACTTCTGACTTCAACTGTATATATATTTTTATGTATATATATATGTGTGTGTGTATGTGTGTGTGTGTGTGTGTGTGTGTGTGTGTGTGTGTGTGTGTATGTGTGTGTGTGTGTGTGTGTGTGTGTGTGTGTGTCTTATCAGTATCATTTTGGTTTGATTCACTGGTGTTAGGCTAACCTCACGTTATATAGACACAAAGCTAGATTCAATTTAATACAAATTCAAACGCAGTACATATTGCAGATTGTACCTTTAAAACAATCCTGTGCGGTACAGTAAAATGCCCAGGCGTCTTTAACATTGCTGTCAGAGAAAACCTATGATGGCTTTTATATCTGTGTGGGTTTCTTTAAAGCGGTGTGTCTACAAATCCTCTTTGTTCCAACGCGTGTTGTTGGTCACTGGTGTGAGATGAATGATGTACACTCCAGGCACAGCGACAAATCATCCTCCCCACAGACAGACACTTTACAGCGGACAAACATTAACAGACAAAAACACGCTCAGCCTCCTCTCATCCACACACAAACACAGCAGCCCAGCGAACAAGTGCCGACTGCCTTGTCAGGGCGCTGAAGCAATTGATTGAGCCTGGGATGCAGGCGAGGGATGTGAGGGAAGCAGTGATGGCTGCTGGATGCTGCTACTGCAGTAAACTCTGTGTTGACTTAAACCACTCTGATGACCTAGAATGACAGAGCTCTGTCAACAAGCTCTCCCCGCTGAGCTGAATAAATATCTATGGACTGAACAGTTTGGGGCTGCAGCCAGACACACACAGAATCTGCCTTTCAAATGGCACTCTATTCCCTATACAATGCACTACTTTTGACCAGAGCAGGGCATAGCCGCGGGAAGTAGGGGTGCTGAGGGAAGTAGGGGTGCTGAGGGAAGTAGGGGTGCTGAGGGAAGTGGGGGTCCGCGGGAAGTAGGGGTGCTGAGGGAAGTAGGGGTGCTGAGGGAAGTAGGGGTGCTGAGGGAAGTAGGGGTCCGCGGGAAGAAGGGGTGCTGAGGGAAGTAGGGGTGCTGAGGGAAGTAGGGGTCCGCGGGAAGTAGGGGTGCTGAGGGAAGTAGGGGTGCTGAGGGAAGTAGGGGTGCTGAGTGAAGTTGGGGTCCGCGGGAAGTAGGGGTGCTGAGGGAAGTAGGGGTGCTGAGGGAAGTAGGGGTGCTGAGGGAAGTAGGGGTGCTGAGGGAGGTAGGGGTGCTGAGGGAAGTAGGGGTGCTGAGGGAAGTAGGGGTGCTGAGGAAAGTAGGGGTGCTGAGGGAAGTAGGGGTGCTGAGGGAAGTAGGGGTGCTGAGGAAAGTAGGGGTGCTGAGGGAAGTAGGGGTGCTGAGGGAAGTAGGGGTGCTGAGGGAAGTAGGGGTGCTGAGAGAAGTAGGGGTCCGCAGGAAGTAGGGGTGCTGAGGGAAGTAGGGGTGCTGAGGGAAGTAGGGGTGCTGAGGGAAGTAGGGGTGCTGAGGGAAGTAGGGGTCCGCAGGAAGTAGGGGTGCTGAGGGAAGTAGGGGTGCTGAGGGAAGTAGGGGTCCGCGGGAAGTACCAAGTCCTTTAAGATTAATGTGTTTATGGATTCAACTATGCTTTTTCTGAGCCTAGACGATTCAAATTCTCTCCCGGGTGTGCCGCTATTCATTTAGTTTCATCACGTTTGTTCTTAGCTCATGAAATGAGTTGTGATTGCTTCCCAGTGAGTTACTTTCCAACACTGAGTATGATATGTCCTCTCTGAATTTCCACTGTGTCCCGTGTGGTTTATGTAGCAGATTGAATAAAGTGTCATAATTAAAGAACAAAATAGTTTTTAAGGATCAAGCGAAATGAAGAGCATAAAGGAGCCCTTCGGGGGTCAGGATTACGATCCAAATAAATACACAGATGTCAAGCTTCTTCACCACCGAGCCCAAACTTCCTTCTTTGATTATCTCAACTTATGTAGAGGTGAAACATATTATAGTGGCACAAATACTGTGTTAAAGCCCCTTCAGAGAGCATACAGTTACTGTTTTCCCATTCTCACTCACACTATCATGACACTATGTCAGGCACAAATACACACACACACACACACACACACACACACACACACACACACACACACACACACACACACGTCATCCATCCGGCTATACATTAGTCTGCAGGTGCTACTGTACACTAATACACGACAGCCCCCCTTATCTCTGCCTAGGGATAACAGCAGACCAGAAAGTGTCATTGGGGAAGAGGGAGGAGCCACTGAGTTGTTTGGCCCCAGGGCCGTAACCAGGGTTTTAGTGAGGTCTGTTGTCTGAATGCTATTTGGAAAACAGCAAAAACAAGCAAACATTTTCCCAGACATTATCACCTTGGCTGCTGTAGGTTCATTCACTTCCGACAATCTACAAACACCTAGCCTATTAGCTATACAGTGGTAATGTTATACCCCTGAAAGGAGGGAAATATGAGAAATGATTCACATTGACACGTAGCATCAGCAACAGTTCAGTCAGTTTTAATAACGATTTGCACAAAATCATCAACTCTTTACATAGATATCTCTTTTCTTGAATTACATAGCGTTTACATTTGTATTCCTAGGCATTACTAATCAAGCTCCGCACAAACAGACATCAATGGAGCACACAGATGATCGTATTATCACATTCACACTAGTTGTTAGAATATTACTTATTACTGTATTAATGTAGTGGGAAAAAATGTGGAAAATGGATAAGATGAACAACCACTGATATAAACTTAAATGGATGACATTTTTAGAACTGTACTGTTTGCATTCCAATTGCATTTTAATTTTGGCCTATAGGGTAGATAGGCCATGTAGAGATGTTCAAATTGGCCTATAGGGTAGATAGGCCATGTAGAGATGTTCAAATTGGCCTACAGGGAAGATAGGCCATGTAGAGATGTTCAAATTGACCTACAGGAAAGATAGGCCATGTAGAGATGTTCATAATGGCCTATAGGGAAGATAGGCCATGTAGAGATGTTCAAATTGGCCTATAGGGTAGATAGGCCATGTAGAGATGTTCAAATTGGCCTATAGGGTAGATAGGCCATGTAGAGATGTTCATAATGGCCTATAGGGTAGATAGGCCATGTAGAGATGTTCAAATTGGCCTACAGGGTAGATCGGCCATGTAGAGATGTTCAAATTGGCCTATAGGGTAGATAGGCCATGTAGAGATGTTCATATTGTTAACATTAGTACATATTTTCCAAGGAGCCGCAACATGGTGCCCCAACCATACGTTTGGGAACCACTGTCCTCACCTCTCTCTCCCTCTCCCCCCCCCCTCTCTCTCTCTCTCCCTCTCCCTCCCCCCCTTCTCTCTCTCTCTCTCTCTCTCTCTCCCTTTCCCCCCTCTCTCTCTCTCTCCCTCTCTCCCTCTGCCTCTCACCATTCCCCTCTCTCCCTC
>NW_026601244.1:0-52500 GCF_029448725.1 Salvelinus fontinalis
TTTAATTAAAGAAGAAAATTAAAAAGAAGACAAAGTTACAAGGGAGTGCAGATGCTCTAGGTAACTGATGGGAAAGTGTGAATTTTTTGCTACAGCAGGGTAGTGTGGCTGAGCGGTCTAAGGCGCTGGATTAAGGCTCCAGTCTCTATGGAGGCGTGTGTTCAAATCCCACCACTGCCAGCTTTATTGAGTTTGTTTGCGCAAGGACAAATAAAGGGAATCCTGCCTTTACCCCAATTCCCACGTCTGATATTGAAATTATCTGCTGTGTTTTTCAGATTCAATCTGCTTCAGACATAAAAGCAGAAACGAATTATATGTGTACACGAAGGAAGAAAGAGCCATATGAGATAAATTAACAGTTTTAAAAAGAAAATCAAAAACGATGAAGGTAGAGCAACATGAGATCCATAAAAATTTTAATTAAAGAAGAAAATTAAAAAGAAGACAAAGTTACAAGGGAGTGCCGATGCTCTAGGTAACTGATGGGAAAGTGTGAATATTTAGTTACAGCATGGTAGTGTGGCCGAGCGGTCTAAGGCGCTGGATAAAGGCTCCAGTCTCTATGAAGACGTGGGTTCAAATCCCACCACTGCCATCTTTATTGAGTTTGTTTGCGCAAGGACAAATAAAGGGAATCCAGCCTTTACCCCAATTCCCACGTGTGTTATTGAAATTATCTGCTGCGTTTTTCAGATTCAATCTGCTTCAGACATAAAAGCAGAAACGAATTATATGTGTACACGAAGGAAGAAAGAGCAACATGAGATAAATTAACAGTTTTAAAAAGAAAATAAAAAACGATGAAGGAAGAGCAACATGAGATCCATAAAAAAATGTATTAAAGAAGAAAATTAAAAACAAGACAAAGTTACAAGGGAGTGCCGATGCTCTAGGTAACTGATGGGAAAGTGTGAATATTTAGCTACACCACAGTGTGGCCGAGCGGTCTAAGGCGCTGGATTAAGGCTCCAGTCTCTATGGAGGCATGGGTTCAAATCCCACCACTGCCATTTTTATTGAGTTTGTTTGCGCAAGGACAAATAAAGGGAATCCAGCTTTTACCCCAATTCCCACGTCTGTTATTGAAATTATCTCATGCGTTTTTCAGATTCAATCTGCTTCAGACAAAAGCAGAAACGAATTATATGTGTACACGAAGGAAGAAAGAGCAACATGAGATAAATTAACAGTTTTAAAAAGAAAATAAAAAACGATGAAGGAAGAGCAACATGAGATCCATAAAAAAAAAAATTAAGAAGAAAATTAAAAAGAAGACAAAGTTACAAGGGAGAGCCGATGCTCTAGGTAACTGATGGGAAAGTGTGAATTTTTTGCTACAGCAGGGTAGTGTGGCCGAGCGGTCTAAGGCGCTGGATTAAGGATCCAGTCTTTATGGAGGCGTGGGTTCAAATCCCAACACTGCCATCTTTATTGAGTTTGTTTGTGCAAGGACAAATAAAGGGAATCCAGCTTTTACCCCAATTCCCACGTCTGTTATTGAAATTATCTCATGCGTTTTTCAGATTCAATCTGCTTCAGACATTAAAGCAGAAACGAATTATATGTGTACACGAAGGAAGAAAGAGGAACATGAGATAAATTAACAGTTTTAAAAAGAAAATCAATAACGATGAAGGAAGAGCAACATGAGATCCATAACAATTTTAATTAAAGAAGAAAATTAAAAAGAAGACAAAGTTACAAGGGAGTGCCGATGCTCTAGGTAACTGATGGGAAAGTGTGAATATTTTGCTGAAGCAGGGTAGTGTGGCCGTGCGGTCTAAGGCGCTGGATTAAGGCTCCAGTCTCTATGGAGGCGTGGGTTCAAATCCCACCACTGCCAGCTTTATTGAGTTTGTTTGCGCAAGGACAAATAAAGGGAATCCAGCTTTTACCCCAATTCCCACGTCTGTTATTGAAATTATCTCATGCGTTTTTCATATTCAATCTGCTTCAGACATAAAAGCAGAAACGAATTATATGTGTACACGAAGGAAGAAAGAGCAACATGAGATAAATTAACAGTTTTAAAAAGAAAATCAAAAACGATGAAGGAAGAGCAACATGAGATCCATAAAAAAATGTATTAAAGAAGAAAATTAAAAAGAAGAAAAAGTTACAAGGGAGTGCAGATGCTCTAGGTAACTGATGGGAAAGTGTGAATATTTTGCTACAGCAGGGTAGTGTGGCCGAGCGGTCTAATGCGCTGGATTAAGGCTCCAGTCTCCAATGAGGCATGGGTTCAAATCCCACCACTGCCACCTTTATTGAGTTTGTTTGCGCAAGGACAAATAAAGGGAATCCAGCCTTTTCCCCAATTCCCACGTCTGTTATTGAAATTATCTGCTGCGTTTTTCAGATTCAATCTGCTTCAGACATAAAAGCAGAAACGAATTATATGTTTACACGAAGGAAGAAAGAGCAACATGAGATAAATTAACAGTTTTAAAAAGAAAATCAAAAACGATGAAGGAAGAGCAACATGAGATCCATAACAATTTTAATTAAAGAAGAAAATTAAAAAGAAGAAAAAGTTACAAGGGAGTGCAGATGCTCTAGGTAACTGATGGGAAAGTGTGAATATTTTGCTACAGCAGGGTAGTGTGGCCAGCGGTCTAAGGCGCTGGATTAAGGCTCCAGTCTCTATGGAGGCGTGGGTTCAAATCCCAACACTGCTATCTTTATTGAGTTTGTTTGCGCAAGTACAAATAAAGGGAATCCAGCCTTTACCCCAATTCCCACGTGTGTTATTGAAATTATCTGCTGCGTTTTTCAGATTCAATCTGCTTCAGACATAAAAGCAGAAACGAATTATATGTGTACACGAAGGAAGAAAGAGCAACATGAGATAAATTGACAGTTTTAAAAAGAAAATCAAAAACGATGAAGGAAGAGCGACATTAGATCCATAAAAAAATGTATTAAAGAAGAAAATTAAAAAGAAGACAAAGTTACAAGGGAGTGCCGATGCTCTAGGTAACTGATGGGAAAGTGTGAATATTTTGCTGAAGCAGGGTAGTGTGGCCGAGCGGTCTAAGGCGCTGGATTAAGGCGCCAGTCTCTGTGGAGGCGTGGGTTCAAAGCCCACCACTGCCATCTTTATTGAGTTTGTTTGCGCAAGGACAAATAAAGGGAACCCCAATTCCCACGTCTGTTATTGAAATTATCTGCTGCGTTTTTCAGATTCAATCTGCTTCAGACATAAAAGCAGAAACGAATTATATGTGTACACGAAGGAAGAAAGAGCAACATGAGATAAATTAACAGTTTTAAAAAGAAAATCAAAAACGATGAAGGAAGAGCAACATGAGATCCATAACAATTTTAATTAAACAAGAAAATTAAAAAGAAGACAAAGTTACAAGGGAGTGCAGATGCTCTAGGTAACTGATGGGAAAGTGTGAATATTTTGCTACAGCAGGGTAGTGTGGCCGAGCGGTCTAAGGCGCTGGATTAAGGCTCCAGTCTCTATGGAGGCGTGGGTTCAAATCCCAACACTGCCATCTTTATTGAGTTTGTTTGCGCAAGTACAAATAAAGGGAATCCAGCCTTTACCCCAATTCCCACGTCTGTTATTGAAATTATCTGCTGCGTTTTTCAGATTCAATCTGCTTCAGACATAAAAGCAGAAACTAATTATATGTGTACACGAAGGAAGAAAGAGCAACATGAGATAAATTAACAGTTTTAAAAAGAAAATCAAAAACGATGAAGGAAGAGCAACATGAGATCCATAACAATTTTAATTAAAGAAGAAAATTAAAAAGAAGACAAAGTTACAAGGGAGTGCCGATGCTCTAGGTAACTGATGGGAAAGTGTGAATATTTAGCTAAAGAAGGGTAATGTGGCCGAGCGGTCTAAGGCGCTGGATTAAGGCTCCAGTCTCTATGGAGGGGTGGGTTCAAATCCCAACACTGCCATCTTTATTGAGTTTGTTTGCGCAAGGACAAATAAAGGGAATCCAGCTTTTACCCCAATTCCCACGTCTGTTATTGAAATTATCTCATGCGTTTTTCAGATTCAATCTGCTTCAGACATAAAAGCAGAAACGAATTATATGTGTACACGAAGGAAGAAAGAGCAACATGAGATAAATTAACAGTTTTAAAAAGAAAATCAAAAACGATGAAGGAAAAGCAACATGAGATCCATAAAAAATTTTTTTTAACCTGTCTAGGATCAGCGTGGCGCTAGCGGCACACCCCCCCCCCCCCCCACTGAAAAACCAGTGCCGCGAAATTCAAAAAAAATATTTTTTTAAAATATTTAACTTTCACACATTAAAGTCCAATACAGCTAATGAAAGACACAGATCTTGTGAATCCAGTCAACATTTCCGATTTTTAAAATGTTTTACAGGGAAGACACAATATGTAAAGATGTACATCTATTACCTAAAAACACATTAGCATAATCCACCATCTTTTATTTGTCCACCAACACCAGTAGCCATCACCAATTCGGCTAAACTAAGATATTTATAGCCCCTAACCAACAAAAAAACTCATTAGATGACAGTCTGATAACATATTTATGGTATGGGATAGGTTTTGTTAGAAAAAAGTGCATATTTCAGGTATATGGCATAGTTTACAATTGCACCCACCGTCACAAATGGACTAGAATAATTACAATGAGCAACGTGTTTACCTAACTACTAATCATCAAACATTTCGTAAAAATACACAGCATACACGAATCGAAAGACACAGATCCTGTGAATACAGACAATATTTCAGATTTTCTAAGTGTCTTACAGCGAAAACACAATAAATCGTTATATTAGCTTAGCACATAGCAATTAGCAGCCCAGCATTGATTCTAGCCAAAGTGAGCGATAAAAGTCAACATCGCCAAAAGATATTAATTTTTTCACTAACCTTCTCAGAATTCTTCCGATGACACTCCTGTAACATCACATTACAACATGCATATACAGTTTGATCGAAAATGTTTATATTTAGCCACCAAAATCATGGTTAGACAATGTGAAATGTAGACAAGCTGGTAAAGAAAAAGTCCTTGCGCCACTTAGACAGTGATCTACTCTTATACATAAATACTCATAAACGTGACTAAAAAATATAGGGTGGACAGGGATTGATAGACAATTTAATTCTTAATACAATTGCGTTATTACATTTTTTAATTTATCCTTACTTTTCAATACAGTTTGCGCCAAGCGAAGCTACGTCAAAAAACATGGCGTCCTAAGCCACTAAAATGTTTCGACAGAAACACGATTTATCATAATAAAAATGTCCTACCTTGAGCTGTTCTTCCATCAGTATCTTGGGCAAAGGATCCTTTCTTGGGAGAAATCGTCTTTTGGTGGAAAGCTGTCCTCTTGCCATGTGGAAATGTCAACTGCGTTCGGGATGAACTGAAAAGCATGCCCAACTTTTCACATCGTTGCAAAAATAAATGTCCCAAAATCGCACTAAACGGATATAAATTGCTATAAAACGCTTTAAATTAACTACCTTATGATGTTTTTAACTCCCATAACGAGTAGAAACATGACCCGAGTAATATTACCCCCTTCACTAATGCTTGGAAAAGGTGCGGGCCGGTGTCCTCTAGGCGCATGACGCAGCTCCAAAAGAATGACTAGCTTCAGGGTTTTTTCATTTGTCGGGCCTGTGAACGCGCAATCGACCCCATTGGAATCGTCATCACGTAAAGGCATCCAGGGGAAGACGTAAGAAGTGTCCGTATAGTCATAGCAACGACAGTGCCCTTTTAACTGACTTCAGAAGAGTGGCCAACATTTCTCAAATCTGACTCCATGTCAGGGAAATTGCTGTAGAATGGGCTCTGTTCCACTTAGAGACAAAATTTCAACTCCTATAGAAACTATAGACTGTTTTCTATCCAATAATAATAATAATATGCATATTGTACGATCAAGGATTTTGTGGGAAGCCGTTTCAAAAATTAGCCAAATTAGCATAAATAGTCTAAACAGCGCCCCCATCCCCAACAGGTTAACCTGTCTAGGATCAGCGTGGCGCTAGCGGCACACCCCCCCCCCCCCCCACTGAAAAACCAGTGCCGCGAAATTCAAAAAAAATATTTTTTTTAAATATTTAACTTTCACACATTAAAGTCCAATACAGCTAATGAAAGACACAGATCTTGTGAATCCAGTCAACATTTCCGATTTTTAAAATGTTTTACAGGGAAGACACAATATGTAAAGATGTACATCTATTACCTAAAAACACATTAGCATAATCCACCATCTTTTATTTGTCCACCAACACCAGTAGCCATCACCAATTCGGCTAAACTAAGATATTTATAGCCCCTAACCAACAAAAAAACTCATTAGATGACAGTCTGATAACATATTTATGGTATGGGATAGGTTTTGTTAGAAAAAAGTGCATATTTCAGGTATATGGCATAGTTTACAATTGCACCCACCGTCACAAATGGACTAGAATAATTACAATGAGCAACGTGTTTACCTAACTACTAATCATCAAACATTTCGTAAAAATACACAGCATACACGAATCGAAAGACACAGATCCTGTGAATACAGACAATATTTCAGATTTTCTAAGTGTCTTACAGCGAAAACACAATAAATCGTTATATTAGCTTAGCACATAGCAATTAGCAGCCCAGCATTGATTCTAGCCAAAGTGAGCGATAAAAGTCAACATCGCCAAAAGATATTAATTTTTTCACTAACCTTCTCAGAATTCTTCCGATGACACTCCTGTAACATCACATTACAACATGCATATACAGTTTGATCGAAAATGTTTATATTTAGCCACCAAAATCATGGTTAGACAATGTGAAATGTAGACAAGCTGGTAAAGAAAAAGTCCTTGCGCCACTTAGACAGTGATCTACTCTTATACATAAATACTCATAAACGTGACTAAAAAATATAGGGTGGACAGGGATTGATAGACAATTTAATTCTTAATACAATTGCGTTATTACATTTTTTAAATTATCCTTACTTTTCAATACAGTTTGCGCCAAGCGAAGCTACGTCAAAAAACATGGCGTCCTAAGCCACTAAAATGTTTCGACAGAAACACGATTTATCATAATAAAAATGTCCTACCTTGAGCTGTTCTTCCATCAGTATCTTGGGCAAAGGATCCTTTCTTGGGAGAAATCGTCTTTTGGTGGAAAGCTGTCCTCTTGCCATGTGGAAATGTCAACTGCGTTCGGGATGAACTGAAAAGCATGCCCAACTTTTCACATCGTTGCAAAAATAAATGTCCCAAAATCGCACTAAACGGATATAAATTGCTATAAAACGCTTTAAATTAACTACCTTATGATGTTTTTAACTCCCATAACGAGTAGAAACATGACCCGAGTAATATTACCCCCTTCACTAATGCTTGGAAAAGGTGCGGGCCGGTGTCCTCTAGGCGCATGACGCAGCTCCAAAAGAATGACTAGCTTCAGGGTTTTTTCATTTGTCGGGCCTGTGAACGCGCAATCGACCCCATTGGAATCGTCATCACGTAAAGGCATCCAGGGGAAGACGTAAGAAGTGTCCGTATAGTCATAGCAACGACAGTGCCCTTTTAACTGACTTCAGAAGAGTGGCCAACATTTCTCAAATCTGACTCCATGTCAGGGAAATTGCTGTAGAATGGGCTCTGTTCCACTTAGAGACAAAATTTCAACTCCTATAGAAACTATAGACTGTTTTCTATCCAATAATAATAATAATATGCATATTGTACGATCAAGGATTTTGTGGGAAGCCGTTTCAAAAATTAGCCAAATTAGCATAAATAGTCTAAACAGCGCCCCCATCCCCAACAGGTTAAGAAGAAAATTAAAAAGAAGACAAAGTTACAAGGGAGTGCCGATGCTCTAGGTAACTGATGGGAAAGTGTGAATATTTAGCTAAACAGGGTAGTGTGGCCGAGCTTTCTAAGGCGCTGGATTAAGGCTCCAGTCTCTATGGAGGCGTGGGTTCAAATCCCACCACTGCCACCTTAATTGAGTTTGTTTGCGCAAGGACAAATAAAGGGAATCCAGCCTTTACCCCAATTCCCACGTCTGTTATTGAAATTATCTGCTGCGTTTTTCAGATTCAATCTGCTTCAGACACAAAAGCAGAAACGAATTATATGTGTACACGAAGGAAGAAAGAGCAACATGAGATAAATTAACAGTTTTAAAAAGAAAATCAAAAACGATGAAGGAAGAGCAACATGAGATCCATAACAATTTTAATAAAAGAAGAAAATTAAAAAGAAGACAAAGTTACAAGGGAGTGCAGATGCTCTAGGTAACTGATGGGAAAGTGTGAATATTTTGCTACAGCAGGGTAGTGTGGCCGAGCGGTCTAAGGCGCTGGATTAAGGCTCCAGTCTCTATGGAGGGGTGGGTTCAAATCCCAACACTGCCATCTTTAATGAGTTTGTTTGCGCAAGGACAAATAAAGGGAATCCAGCTTTTACCCCAATTCCCACGTCTGTTATTGAAATTATCTGCTGCGTTTTTCAGATTCAATCTGCTTCAGACATAAAAGCAGAAACTAATTATATGTGTACACGAAGGAAGAAAGAGCAACATGAGATAAATTGACAGTTTTAAAAAGAAAATCAAAAACGATGAAGGAAGAGCAACATGAGATCCATAAAAAAATGTATTAAAGAAGAAAATTAAAAAGAAGACAAAGTTACAAGGGAGTGCCGATGCTCTAGGTAACTGATGGGAAAGTGTGAATATTTTGCTACAGCAGGGTAGTGTGGCCGAGCGGTCTAAGGCGCTGGATTAAGGCTCCAGTCTCTGTGGAGGCGTGGGTTCAAATCCCACCACTGCCATCTTTATTGAGTTTGTTTTTCTACAAGGACAAATAAAGGGAATCCAGCCTTTACCCCAATTCCCACGTCTGTTATTGAAATTATCTGCTGCGTTTTTCAGATTCAATCTGCTTCAGACATAAAAGCAGAAACTAATTATATGTGTACACGAAGGAAGAAAGAGCAACATGAGATAAATTAACAGTTTTAAAAAGAAAATCAAAAACGATGAAGGAAGAGCAACATGAGATCCATAACAATTTTAATTAAAGAAGAAAATTAAAAAGAAGACAAAGTTACAAGGGAGTGCCGATGCTCTAGGTAACTGATGGGAAAGTGTGAATATTTAGCTAATGCAGGGTAGTGTGGCCGAGCGGTCTAAGGCGCTGGATTAAGGCTCCAGTCTCTATGGACGCGTGGGTTCAAATCCCACCACTGCCATCTTTATTGAGTTTGTTTGCGCAAGGACAAATAAAGGGAATCCAGCTTTCACCCCAATTCCCACGTCTGTTATTGAAATTATCTGCTGCGTTTTTCAGATTCAATCTGCTTCAGACATAAAAGCAGAAACGAATTATATGTGTACACGAAGGAAGAAAGAGCAACATGAGATAAATTAACACTTTTAAAAAGAAAATCAAAAACGATGAAGGAAAAGCAACATGAGATCCATAAAAAAAAAAATTTAAGAAGAAAATTAAAAAGAAGACAAAGTTACAAGGGAGAGCCGAAGCTCTAGGTAACTGATGGGAAAGTGTGAATTTTTTTCTAAAGCAGGGTAGTGTGGCCGAGCGGTCTAAGGCGCTGGATTAAGGCTCCAGTCTCCAATGAGGCATGGGTTCAAATCCCACCACTGCCACCTTTATTGAGTTTGTTTGCGCAAGGACAAATAAAGGGAATCCAGCCTTTTCCCCAATTCCCACGTCTGTTATTGAAATTATCTGCTGCGTTTTTCAGATTCAATCTGCTTCAGACATAAAAGCAGAAACGAATTATATGTTTACACAAAGGAAGAAAGAGCAACATGAGATAAATTAACAGTTTTAAAAAGAAAATCAAAAACGATGAAGGAAGAGCAACATGAGATCCATAACAATTTTAATTAAAGAAGAAAATTAAAAAAAAGAAAAAGTTACAAGGGAGTGCCGATGCTCTAGGTAACTGATGGGAAAGTGTGAATATCTAGCTAAAGCAGGGAAGTGTGGCCGAGCGGTCTAAGGCGCTGGATTAAGGCTCCAGTCTCTATGGAGGCGTGGGTTCAAATCCCAACACTGCCATCTTTATTGAGTTTGTTTGCGCAAGGACAAATAAAGGGAATCCAGCATTTACCCCAATTCCCACGTCTGTTATTGAAATTATCTGCTGCGTTTTTCAGATTCAATCTGCTTCAGACATAAAAGCAGAAACTAATTATATGTGTACACGAAGGAAGAAAGAGCAACATGAGATAAATTAACAGTTTTAAAAAGAAAATCAAAAACGATGAAGGAAGAGCAACATGAGATCCATAACAATTTTAATTAAAGAAGAAAATTAAAAAGAAGACAACGTTACAAGGGAGTGCCGATGCTCTAGGTAACTGATGGGAAAGTGTGAATATTTTGCTAAAGCAGGGTAGTGTGGCCGAGCGGTCTAAGGCGCTGGATTAAGGCTCCAGTCTCTATGGAGGCGTGGGTTCAAATCCCAACACTGCCAACTTTATTGAGTTTGTTTGCGCAAGGACAAATAAAGGGAATCCAGCTTTTACCCCAATTCCCACGTCTGTTATTGAAATTATCTGCTGCGTTTTTCAGATTCAATCTGCTTCAGACATAAAAGCAGAAACGAATTATATGTGTACACGAAGGAAGAAAGAGCAACATGAGATAAATTAACAGTTTTAAAAAGAAAATCAAAAACGATGAAGGAAAAGCAACATGAGATCCATAAAAAAATTAAAATTAAGAAGAAAATTAAAAAGAAGACAAAGTTACAAGGGAGAGCCGAAGCTCTAGGTAACTGATGGGAAAGTGTGAATATTTAGCTAAAGCAGGGTAGTGTGGCCGAGCGGTCTAAGGCGCTGGATTAAGGCTCCAGTCTCTATGGAGGCCTGGGTACAAATCCCACCACTGCTATCTTTATTGAGTTTGTTTGCGCAAGTACAAATAAAGGGAAACCAGCCTTTACCCCAATTCCCACGTGTGTTATTGAAATTATCTGCTGCGTTTTTCAGATTCAATCTGCTTCAGACATAAAAGCAGAAACGAATTATATATGTACACGAAGGAAGAAAGAGCAACATGAGATAAATTAACAGTTTTAAAAAGAAAATCAAAAACGATGAAGAGCAACATGAGATCCATAAAAAAATGTATTAAAGAAGAAAATTAAAAAGAAGACAAAGTTACAAGGGAGTGCCGATGCTCTAGGTAACTGATGGGAAAGTGTGAATATTTTTCTAAAGCAGGGTAGTGTGGCCGAGCGGTCTAAGGCGCTGGATTAAGGCTCCAGTCTCTGTGGAGGCGCGGGTTCAAATCGCACCACTGCCATCTTTATTGAGTTTGTTTGCGCAAGGACAAATAAAGGGAATCCAGCCTTTACCCTAATTCCCACATCTGTTATTGAAATTATCTGCTGCGTTTTTCAGATTCAATCTGCTTCAGACATAAAAGCAGAAACTAATTATATGTGTACACGAAGGAAGAAAGAGCAACATGAGATAAATTAACAGTTTTAAAAAGAAAATCAAAAACGATGAAGGAAGAGCAACATGAGATCCATAACAATTTTAATTAAAGAAGAAAATTAAAAAGAAGACAAAGTTACAAGGGAGTGCCGATGCTCTAGGTAACTGATGGGAAAGTGTGAATATTTTGCTAAAGCAGGGTAGTGTGGCCGAGCGGTCTAAGGCGCTGGATTAAGGCTCCAGTCTCTATGGAGGCGTGGGTTCAAATCCCACCACTGCCATCTTTATTGAGTTTGTTTGCGCAAGGACAAATAAAGGGAATCCAGCTTTTACCCCAATTCCCACGTCTGTTATTGAAATTATCTCATGCGTTTCTCAGATTCAATCTGCTACAGACATGAAAGCAGAAACGATTTATATGTGTACACGAAGGAAGAAAGAGGAACATGAGATAAATTAACAGTTTTAAAAAGAAAATCAAAAACGATGAAGGAAGAGCAACATGAGATCCATAACAATTTTAATAAAAGAAGGAAATTAAAAAGAAGACAAAGTTACAAGGGAGTGCCGATGCTCTAGGTAACTGATTGGAAAGTGTGAATATTTTGCTAAAGCAGGGTAGTGTGGCCGAGCGGTCTAAGGCGCTGGATTAAGGCTCCAGTCTCTATGGAGGCGTTGGTTCAAATCCCACCACTGCCATCTTTATTGAGTTTGTTTGCGCAAGGACAAATAAAGGGAATCGAGCCTTTACCCCAATTCCCACGTCTGTTATTGAAATTATCTGCTGCGTTTTTCAGATTCAATCTGCTTCAGACATAAAAGCAGAAACGAATTATATATGTACACGTAGGAAGAAAGAGCAACATGAGATAAATTAACAGTTTTAAAAAGAAAATCAAAAACGATGAAGGAAGAGCAACATGAGATCCATAAAAAAATGTTTTAAAGAAGAAAATTAAAAAGAAGACAAAGTTACAAGGGAGTGCCGATGCTCTAGGTAACTGATGGGAAAGTGTGAATATTTTGCTAAAGCAGGGTACTGTGGCCGAGCGGTCTAAGGCGCTGGATTAAGGCTCCAGTGTCTATGGAGGCGTGGGTTCAAATCCCACCACTGCCATCTTTATTGAGTTTGTTTGCGCAAGGACAAATAAAGGGAATCCAGCTTTTACCCCAATTCCCACGTCTGTTATTGATATTATCTGCTGCGTTTTTCAGATTCAATCTGCTTCAGACATAAAAGCAGAAACGAATTATATGTGTACACGAAGGAAGAAAGAGCAACATGAGATAAATTAACAGTTTTAAAAAGAAAATCAAAAACGATGAAGGAAGAGCAACATGAGATCCATAAAAATTTTAATTAAAGAAGAAAATTAAAAAGAAGACAAAGTTACAAGGGAGTGCCGATGCTCTAGGTAACTGATGGGAAAGTGTGAATATTTTGCTAAAGCAGGGTAGTGTGGCCGAGCGGTCTAAGGCGCTGGTTTAAGGCTCCAGTCTCTATGGAGGCGTGGGTTCAAATCCCACCACTGCCATCTTTATTGAGTTTGTTTGCGCAAGGACAAATAAAGGGAATCCAGCCTTTACCCCAATTCCCACGTCTGTAATTGAAATTATCTGCTGCGTTTTTCAGATTCAATCTGCTACAGACATGAAAGCAGAAATGATTTATATGTGTACACGAAGGAAGAAAGAGCAACATGATATAAATTAACACTTTTAAAAAGAAAATCAAAAACGATGAAGGAAGAGCAACATGAGATCCATAAAAAAAAATATTTAAGAAGAAAATTAAAAAGAAATCAAAGTTACAAGGGAGAGCCGATGCTCTAGGTAACTGATGGGAAAGTGTGAATTTTTTGCTACAGAAGGGTAGTGTGGCCGAGCGGTCTAAGGCGCTGGGTTAAGGCTCTTTTCTCTATGGAGGCGTGGGTTCAAATCCCACCACTGCCATCTTTATTGAGTTTGTTTGCGCAAGGACAAATAAAGGGAATCCAGCCTTTACCCCAATTCCCACGTCTGTTATTGAAATTATCTGCTGCGTTTTTCAGATTCAATCTGCTTCAGACATAAAAGCAGAAACTAATTATATGTGTACACGAAGGACGAAAGAGCAACATGAGATAAATTAACAGTTTTAAAAAGAAAATCAAAAACGATGAAGGAAGAGCAACATGAGATCCATAAAAAAATGTATTAAAGAATAAAATTAAAAAGAAGACAAAGTAACAAGGGAGTGTCGATGCTCTAGGTAACTGATGGGAAAGTGTGAATATTTGGCTGAAGCAGGGTAGTGTGGCCGAGCGGTCTAAGGCGCTCGGTTAAGGCTCCAGTGTCTATGGAGGCGTGGGTTCAAAACCCACCACTGCCATCTTTATTGAGTTTGTTTGCGCAAGGACAAATAAAGGGAATCCAGCTTTTACCCCAATTCCCACGACTGTTATTGATATTATCTGCTGCGTTTTTCAGATTCAGTCTGCTTCAGACATAAAAGCAGAAACGAATTATATGTGTACACGAAGGAAGAAAGAGCAACATGAGATAAATTAACAGTTTTAAAAAGAAAATCAAAAACGATGAAGGAAGAGCAACATGAGATCCATAAAAATTTTAATTAAAGAAGAAAATTAAAAAGAAGACAAAGTTACAAGGGAGTGCCGATGCTCTAGGTAACTGATGGGAAAGTGTGAATATTTTACTAAAGCAGGGTAGTGTGGCCGAGCGGTCTAAGGCGCTGGTTTAAGGCTCCAGTCTCTATGGAGGCGTGGGTTCAAATCCCACCACTGCCATCTTTATTGAGTTTGTTTGCGCAAGGACAAATAAAGGGAATCCAGCCTTTACCCCAATTCCCACGTCTGTTATTGAAATTATCTGCTGCGTTTTTCAGATTCAATCTGCTACAGACATGAAAGCAGAAACGATTTATATGTGTACACGAAGGAAGAAAGAACAACATGAGATAAATTAACAGTTTTAAAAAGAAAATCAAAAACGGTGAAGGAAGAGCAACATGAGATCCATAAAAAAATTTAATTAAAGAAGAAAATTAAAAAGAAGACAAAGTTACAAGGGAGTGCCGATGCTCTAGGTAACTGACGGGAAAGTGTGAATTTTTTGCTAAAGCAGGGTAGTGTGGCTGAGCGGTCTAAGGCGCTGGATTAAGGCTCCAGTCTCTATGGAGGCATGGGTTCAAATCCCACCACTCCCATCAATATTAAGTTTATTTGCGCAAGGAAAAATAAAGGGAATCCAGCCTTTACCCCAATTCCCACGTCTGTAATTGAAATTATCTGCTGCGTTTTTCAGATTCAATCTGCTTCAGACATAAAATCAGAAACGAATTATATGTGTACACGAAGGAAGAAAGAGCAACATGAGATAAATTAACAGTTTTAAAAAGAAAATCGAAAACGATGAAGGAAGAGCAACATGAGATCCATAAAAATTTTAATTAAAGAAGAAAATTAAAAAGAAGACAAAATTACAAGGGAGTGCCGATGCTCTAGGTAACTGATGGGAAAGTGTGAATAATTTGCTACAGCAGGGTAGTGTGGCCGAGCGGTCTAAGGCGCTGGATTAAGGCTCCAGTCGCTATGGAGGCGTGGGTTCAAATCCCACCACTGCCATCTATATTGAGTTTGTTTGCGCAAGGAAAAATAAAGGGAATCCAGCCTTTACCCCAATTCCCACGTCTGTAATTGAAATTATCTGCTGCGTTTTTCAGATTCAATATGCTTCAGACATAAAATCAGAAACGAATTATATGTGTACACGAAGGAAGAAAGAGCAACATGAGATAAATTAACAGTTTTAAAAAGAAAATCGAAAACGATGAAGGAAGAGCAACATGAGATCCATAAAAATTTTAATTAAATAAGAAAATTAAAAAGAAGACAAAGTTACAAGGGAGTGCCGATGCTCCAGGTAACTCAATCAATCAATCAATTTTATTTTATATAGCCCTTCGTACATCAGATAATATCTCGAAGTGCTGTACAGAAACCCAGCCTAAAACCCCAAACAGCTAGAATGCAGGTGTAGAAGCACGGTGGCTAGGAAAAACTCCCTAGAAAGGCCAAAACCTAGGAAGAAACCTAGAGAGGAACCAGGCTATGAGGGGTGGCCAGTCCTCTTCTGGCTGTGCCGGGTGGAGATTATAACAGAACTATGCCAAGATGTTCAAAAATGTTCATAAGTGACAAGCATGGTCAAATAATAATCATGAATAATTTTCAGTTGGCTTTTCATAGCTGATCATTAAGAGTTGAAAAACAACAGGTCTGGGACAGGTGGCGGTTCCATAACCGCAGGCAGAACAGCTGAAACTGGAATAGCAGCAAGGCCAGGCGGACTGGGGACAGCAAGGAGTCACCACGGGCGGCAGTCCCGACGCATGGTCCTAGGGCCCAGGTCCTCCGAGAGAAAGAAAGAGAGAAGGAGAAAATTAGAGAGAGCCAAGATTTTCAAAATGTTCATAAATGACAAGCATGGTCAAATAATAATCAGGAATAAATCTCAGTTGGCTTTTCATAGCCGATCATTAAGAGTTGAAAACAGCAGGTCTGGGACAGGTAGGGGTTCCATAACCGCAGGCAGAAGAGTTGAAACTGGAATAGCAGCAAGGCCAGGCGGACTGGGGGCAGCAAGGAGTCACCACGGCCGGTAGTCCCGACGTATGGTCCTAGGGCTCAGGTCCTCCGAGAGAAAGAGAGAAGGAGAAAATTAGAGAGAGCCAAGATTTTCAAAATGTTCATAAATGACAAACATGGTCAAATAATAATCAGGAATAAATCTCAGTTGGCTTTTCATAGCCGATCATTAAGAGTTGAAAACAGCAGGTCTGGGACAGGTAGGGGTTTCGTAACCGCAGGCAGAAACAGTTGAAACTGGAATAGCAGCAAGGCCGGGCGGACTGGGGACAGCAAGGTGTCAGCATGCCCGGTAGTCCTGACGTATGGTCCTAGGGCTCAGGTTCTCAGAGAGAAAGAGAGAACGAGAGAATTAGAGAGAGCATACTTAAATTCACACAGGACACTGGATAAGACAGGAGAAGTATTCCAACTGACCCTAGCCCCCCGACACATAAACTACTGCAGCATAAATACTGGAGGCTGAGACAGGAGCGGTCAGGAGACACTGTGGCCCCATCCGAAGAAACCCCCGGACAGGGCCAAACAGGAAGGATATAACCCCACCCACTCTGCCAAAGCACAGCCCCCACACCACTAGAGGGATATCCTCAACCACCAACTTACAATCCTGAGACAAGGCCGAGTATAGCCCACAAAGGTCTCCACCACAGCACAACCAAGGGGGGGCGCCAACCCAGACAGGAAGTTCACGTCAGTAACTCAACCCACTCAAGTGACGCACCCCTCCTAGGGACGGCATGAAAGAGCACCAGCAAGCCAGTGACTCAGCCCCAGTAACAGGGTTAGAGGCAGAGAATCCCAGTGGAGAGAGGGGAACCGGCCCTGGAGAGACAGCAAGGGCGGTTCGTTGCTCCAGAGCCTTTCCGTTCACCTTCACACTCCTGGGCCAGACTACACTCAATCATATGACCTACTGAAGAGATAAGTCTTCAGTAAAGACTTAAAGGTTGAGACTGAGTCTGCGTCTCTCACATGGGTAGGCAGACTGTTCCATAAAAATGGAGATCTATAGGAGAAAGCCCTGCCTCCAGCTGTTTGCTTAGAAATTTTAGGGACAATTAGGAGGCCTGCGTCTTGTGACCGTAGCGTACGTGTAGGTATGTACGGCAGGGCCAACTCGGAAAGATAGGTAGGAGCAAGCCCATGTAACGCTTTAAAGGTTAACAGTAAAACCTTGAAATCAGCCCTTGCCTTAACGGGAAGCCAGTGTAGGGAAGCTAGCACTGGAGTAATATGATCAAATTTCTTGGTTCTAGTCAGGATTCTAGCAGCCGTATTTAGCACTAACTGAAGTTTATTTAGTGCTTTATCCGGGTAGCCGGAAAGTAGGGCATTGCAGTAGTCTAACCTAGAAGTAACAAATGCATGGATTAATTTTTCTGCATCATTTTTGGACAGAAAATTTCTGATTTTTGCAATGTTACGTAGATGGAAAAAAGCTGTCCTTGAAACAGTCTTGATATGTTCGTCAAAAGAGAGATCAGGGTCAAGAGTAACGCCGAGGTCCTTCACAGTTTTATTTGAGACGACTTTACAACCATCAAGATGAATTGTCAGATTTAACAGAAGATCTCTTTGTTTCTTGGGACCTAGAACAAGCATCTCTGTTTTGTCCGAGTTTAAAAGTAGAAAGTTTTCAGCCATCCACTTCCTTATGTCTGAAACACAGGCTTCTAGCGAGGGCAATTTTGGGGCTTCACCATGTTTCATTGAAATGTACAGCTGTGTGTCATCCGCATAGCAGTGAAAGTTAACATTATGTTTTCGAATAACATCCCCAAGAGGTAAAATATATAGTGAAAACAATAGTGGTCCTAAAACGGAACCTTGAGGAACACCGAAATGTACAGTTGATTTGTCAGAGGACAGACCATTCACAGAGACAAACTGATATCTTTCCGACAGGTAAGATCTAAACCAGGCCAGAACTTGTCCGTGTAGACCAATTTGGGTTTCCAGTCTCTCCAAAAGAATGTGGTGATCGATGGTGTCAAAGGCAGCACTAAGGTCTAGTAGCACGAGGACAGATGCAGAGCCTCGGTCTGACGCCATTAAAAGGTCATTTACCACCTTCACAAGTGCAGTCTCAGTGCTATGATGGGGTCTAAAACCAGACTGAAGCATTTCGTATACATTGTTTGTCTTCAGAAAGGCAGTGAGTTGCTGCGCAACAGCTTTTTCTAAAATTTTTGAGAGGAATGGAAGATTCGATATAGGCCGATAGTTTTTTATATTTTCCGGGTCAAGGTTTGGCTTTTTCAAGAGAGGCTTTATCACTGCCACTTTTAGTGAGTTTGGTACACATCCGGTGGATAGAGAGCTGTTTATTATGTTCAACATAGGAGGGCCAAGCACAGGAAGCAGCTCCTTCAGCAGTTTAGTAGGAATAGGATCCAGTATGCAGCTTGAAGGTTTAGAGGCCATGATTATTTTCATCATTGTGTCAAGAGATATAGTACTAAAACACTTAAGTGTCTCTCCCGATCCCAGGCCCTCGCAGAGCTGTGCAGATCCAGGACAGCTAAGCCCTGGAGGAATACGCAGATTCAAAGAGGAGTCCGTAATTTGCTTTCTAATGGTCATGATCTTTTCCTCAAAGACGTTCATGAATTTATTACTGCTGAAGTGAAAGCCATCCTCTCTTGGGGAATGCTGCTTTTTAGTTAGCTTTGCAACAGTATCAAAAATAAATTTTGGATTGTTCTTATTTTCCTCGATTAAGTTGGAAAAGTAGGATGATCGAGCAGCAGTGAGGGCTCTTCGGTACTGCACGGTACTGTCTTTCCAAGCTAGTCGGAAGACTTCCAGTTTTGTGTGGCGCCATTTCCGTTCCAATTTCCTGGAAGCTTGCTTCAAAGCTCCGGTATTTTCTGTATACCAGGGAGCTAGTTTCTTATGACAAATGTTTTTCGTTTTTAGGGGTGCAACTGCATCTAGGGTATTGCGCAAGGTTAAATTGAGTTCCTCAGTTAAGTGGTTAACTGATTTTTGTCCTCTGACGTCCTTGGGTAGGCAGAAGGAGTCTGGAAGGGCATCAAGGAATTTTTGTGTTGTCTGAGAATTTATAGCACGACTTTTGATGCTCCTTGGTTGGGGTCTGAGCAGATTATTTGTTGCGATTGCAAACGTAATAAAATGGTGGTCCGATAGTCCAGGATTATGTGGAAAAACATTCAGATCTACAACATTTATTCCATGGGACAAAACTAGGTCCAGAGTATGACTGTGGCAGTGAGTAGGTGCAGAGACATGTTGGACAAAACCCACTGAGTCGATGATGGCTCCGAAAGACTTTTGGAGTGGGTCTGTGGACTTCTCCATGTGAATATTAAAATCACCAAAAATTAGAATATGATCTGCTATGACTACAAGGTCTGATAGGAATTCAGGAAACTCAGAGAGGAACGCTGTATATGGCCCAGGAGGCCTGTAAACAGTAGCTATAAAAAGTGATTGAGTAGGCTGCATAGATTTCATGACTAGAAGCTCAAAAGACGAAAACGCCATTTTTTTTTTTGTAAATTGAAATTTGCTATTGTAGATGTTAGCAACACCTCCGCCTTTGCGGGATGCACGGGGGATATGGTCACTAGTGTAACCAGGAGGTGAGGCCTCATTTAACACAGTAAATTCATCAGGCTTAAGCCATGTTTCAGTCAGGCCAATCACATCAAGATTATGATCAGTGATTAGTTCATTGACTATGACTGCCTTTGAAGTGAGGGATCTAACATTAAGTAACCCTATTTTGAGATGTGAGGTATCACGATCTCTTTCAATAATGGCAGGAATGGAGGAGGTCTTTATCCTAATAAGATTGCTAAGGCGAACACCGCCATGTTTAGTTTTGCCCAACCTAGGTCGAGGCACAGACACAGTCTCAATGGGTATGGCTGAGCTGACTACACTGACTGTGCTATTGGCAGACTCCACTAAGCTGGCAGGTTGGCTAACAGCCTGCTGCCTGGCCTGCACCCTATTTCATTGTGGGGCTAAAGGAGTTAGAGCCCTATCTATGTTGGTAGATAAGATGAGAGCACCCCTCCAGGTAGGATGGAGTCCGTCACTCCTTAGCAGGTCAGGCTTGGTCCTGTTTGTGGGTGAGTCCCAGAAAGAGGGCCAATTATCTACAAATTCTATCTTTTGGGAGGGGCAGAAAACAGTTTTCAACCAGCGATTGAGTGCTGAGACTCTGCTGTAGAGCTCGTCACTCCCCCTAACTGGGAGGGGGCCAGAGACAATTACTCGATGCCGACACATCTTTCTAGCTGATTTACACGCTGAAGCTATGTTGCACTTGGTGACCTCTGACTGTTTCATCCTAACATCGTTGGTGCCGACGTGGATAACAATATCTCTATACTCTCTACACTCGCCAGATTTAGCTTTAGCCAGCACCATCTTAAGATTAGCCTTAACGTCGGTAGCCCTGCCCCCTGGTAAACAGTGTATGATCGCTGGGTGATTCGTTTTAAGTCTAATACTGCGGGTAATGGAGTCGCCAATGACTAGGGTTTTCAATTTGTCAGAGCTAACGGTGGGAGCCTTCGGCGTCTCAGACCCCGTAACGGGAGGAGTAGAGACAAGAGAAGACTCAGACTCAGACTCAGACTCGCTACATAATGGGGAAAACCGGTTGAAAGTTTCTGTCGGCTGAATGAGCGACACCGGTTGAGCATTCCAACAGCATTTCCCTCCAGAAGCCATGAGAAAGTTGTCCGGCTGCGGGGACTGTGCGGGGGGATTTATACTAACGTTACTATCTGTACTTACTGGTGGCACAGACGCTGTTTCTTCCTTTCCTACACTGAAAATACCCTTGCCTAACGATTGCGTCTGAAGCTGGGCTTGCAGCACAGCTATTTTCGCCGTAAGGCGATCGTTCTCCTGTATATTATGAGTACAGCGACTGCAATTAGAAGACATCATGTTAATGTTACTACTTAGCTTCGGCTGTTGAAGGTGTTGACGAACCATGTCCAGATAAAGCGTCCGGAGTGAAAAGGTTGAATGAGGGAAAAAAGTTGCGATGGAAAAACTAAAAATATAAACGGTAATTTAAAAACAGAAACAAAACAAAAAACGTAAAGTTGTCAGCTAGCAAAGTAAAGTAAAGTTCGCAGCAAATCGCACAGCAACAAAACGCACAGCAACACGTCTGCAGATTCAACAGGAAGTGGGGACTGATGGGAAAGTGTGAATATTTGGCTAAAGCAGGGTAGTGTGGCCGAGCGGTCTAAGGCGCTGGATTAAGGCTCCAGTCTCTATCGAGCCGTGGGTTCAAGTCCCACCACTGCCATCTTTATTGAGTTTGTTTGCGCAAGGACAAATAAAGGGAATCCAGCCTTTACCCCAATTCCCACGTATGTAATTGAAATTATCTGCTGCGTTTTTCAGATTCAATCTGCTTCAGACATAAAAGCAGAAACGAATTATATGTGTACACGAAGGAAGAAAGAGCAACATGAGATAAATTAACAGTTTTAAAAAGAAAATCAAAAACGGTGAAGGAAGAGCAACATGAGATCCATAAAAATTTAAATTAAATAAGAAAATTAAAAAGAAGACAAAGTTACAAGGGAGTGCCGATGCTCCAGGTAACTCAATCAATCAATCAATTTTATTTTATATAGCCCTTCGTACATCAGATAATATCTCGAAATGCTGTACAGAAACCCAGCCTAAAACCCCAAACAGCTAGAATGCAGGTGTAGAAGCACGGTGGCTAGGAAAAACTCCCTAGAAAGGCCAAAACCTAGGAAGAAACCTAGAGAGGAACCAGGCTATGAGGGGTGGCCAGTCCTCTTCTGGCTGTGCCGGGTGGAGATTATAACAGAACTATGCCAAGATGTTCAAAAATGTTCATAAGTGACAAGCATGGTCAAATAATAATCATGAATAATTTTCAGTTGGCTTCTCATAGCTGATCATTAAGAGTTGAAAAACAACAGGTCTGGGACAGGTGGCGGTTCCATAACCGCAGGCAGAACAGCTGAAACTGGAATAGCAGCAAGGCCAGGCGGACTGGGGACAGCAAGGAGTCACCACGGGCGGCAGTCCCGACGCATGGTCCTAGGGCCCAGGTCCTCCGAGAGAAAGAAAGAGAGAAGGAGAAAATTAGAGAGAGCCAAGATTTTCAAAATGTTCATAAATGACAAGCATGGTCAAATAATAATCAGGAATAAATCTCAGTTGGCTTTTCATAGCCGATCATTAAGAGTTGAAAACAGCAGGTCTGAGACAGGTAGGGGTTCCATAACCGCAGGCAGAAGAGTTGAAACTGGAATAGCAGCAAGGCCAGGCGGACTGGGGGCAGCAAGGAGTCACCACGGCCGGTAGTCCCGACGTATGGTCCTAGGGCTCAGGTCCTCCGAGAGAAAGAGAGAAGGAGAAAATTAGAGAGAGCCAAGATTTTCAAAATGTTCATAAATGACAAACATGGTCAAATAATAATCAGGAATAAATCTCAGTTGGCTTTTCATAGCCGATCATTAAGAGTTGAAAACAGCAGGTCTGGGACAGGTAGGGGTTTCGTAACCGCAGGCAGAAACAGTTGAAACTGGAATAGCAGCAAGGCCGGGCGGACTGGGGACAGCAAGGTGTCAGCATGCCCGGTAGTCCTGACGTATGGTCCTAGGGCTCAGGTTCTCAGAGAGAAAGAGAGAACGAGAGAATTAGAGAGAGCATACTTAAATTCACACAGGACACTGGATAAGACAGGAGAAGTATTCCAACTGACCCTAGCCCCCCGACACATAAACTACTGCAGCATAAATACTGGAGGCTGAGACAGGAGCGGTCAGGAGACACTGTGGCCCCATCCGAAGAAACCCCCGGACAGGGCCAAACAGGAAGGATATAACCCCACCCACTCTGCCAAAGCACAGCCCCCACACCACTAGAGGGATATCCTCAACCACCAACTTACAATCCTGAGACAAGGCCGAGTATAGCCCACAAAGGTCTCCACCACAGCACAACCAAGGGGGGGCGCCAACCCAGACAGGAAGTTCACGTCAGTAACTCAACCCACTCAAGTGACGCACCCCTCCTAGGGACGGCATGAAAGAGCACCAGCAAGCCAGTGACTCAGCCCCAGTAACAGGGTTAGAGGCAGAGAATCCCAGTGGAGAGAGGGGAACCGGCCCTGGAGAGACAGCAAGGGCGGTTCGTTGCTCCAGAGCCTTTCCGTTCACCTTCACACTCCTGGGCCAGACTACACTCAATCATATGACCTACTGAAGAGATAAGTCTTCAGTAAAGACTTAAAGGTTGAGACTGAGTCTGCGTCTCTCACATGGGTAGGCAGACTGTTCCATAAAAATGGAGATCTATAGGAGAAAGCCCTGCCTCCAGCTGTTTGCTTAGAAATTTTAGGGACAATTAGGAGGCCTGCGTCTTGTGACCGTAGCGTACGTGTAGGTATGTACGGCAGGGCCAACTCGGAAAGATAGGTAGGAGCAAGCCCATGTAACGCTTTAAAGGTTAACAGTAAAACCTTGAAATCAGCCCTTGCCTTAACCTCTTGGAACTATAGGGGGTGCTGTTCCGCATTAGCATATTTGTGTCTCCAAATTAAACTGCCTCGTGCTAAATTCTTGATCGTACAATATGCATATTATTGTTATTATTGGATAGAAAACACCTTCTAGTTTCTATAGAAGTTGAAATTTTGTCTCTGAGTTGTACAGAACAATTTCTACAGCACTTTTCATGACAGGGTTCAGATTTCAATTTTTTTTACCTCTGATCTGGGGTCTGTTTTTAAGGCGACAGTGAATGCTATGAAGAAACCGACACTGCCTACGTCTTCCTCTGGGTGTCTGTACGTCATCACGCTTTCAATGGAATCGATGGGATATTCACAGCCAGTATAAAAGACCAAAATGTATAGAGACCGCCCTTTCTCGTCGTGCGCCTGAAGCGTGAAGGGCATCGGACCTGCCTCGTTCCAAATCGTTTTCTAACCAGCAATATTTCTCCGGTCATGTTTTCACTCGTTTTAGGTGTTAAAAACATCAAAATGTAGTTAATTTGAACCGTTTTATAGCAATTTATATCCGTTTAGTGCGATTTTAGAGGAATTTATTTGTTGTGCACTCTGAAACTTTGGACACGTTTTGGGGTGTCGGTCGTTGGTGGTGGACATTTCGAAGGACAGAGGACATCTATCGACCAAAAGACGTTTATAACATAGAAAGGATACATTGCCCAAGAATCTGATGGAAGAACACCTCAAAGTAAGCAATATTTAATATGATAAATCGTGTTTCTGTCGAAATATTTTAAACGCACATTTCGCCATTTTGTTTGGTATAGCTTCACTTGGCGAACCCTGTATTGAAAAGTAAGGATAATTTTAAAAATGTAAATCAGCGGTTGCATTAAGAACTAATTTGTCTTTCGATTCCTGTAAACCCTGTATTTTTTAGTCAAGTATATGATTAGCTATTAATTAAACCAGATCACTCTGAAAGATGGCGACCGACATTTTCAGGCTTGTTTTGCTACTATTTTCATTGTGTAACCACGGTTTTGTATGGCTAAATATGCACCTTTTCGAACAAACTGTATATGTATATTGTAAAATGATGTTACAGGAGTGTCATCGGAAGAATTCTGAGAAGGTTAGTGAAAAAATTAATATCTTTTGGCGATGTTGACTTTTATCGCTCACTTTGGCTAGAATCAATGCTGGGCTGCTATGTGCTATGTGCTACGCTAATATAACGATTTATTGTGTTTTCGCTGTAAGACACTTAGAAAATCTGAAATATTGTCTGTATTCACAGGATCTGTGTCTTTCGATTCGTGTATGCTGTGTATTTTTACGAAATGTTTGATGATTAGTAGTTAGGTAAACACGTTGCTCATTGTAATTATTCTAGTCCATTTGTGACGGTGGGTGCAATTGTAACCTATGGCAGCTACCTGAAATATGCACTTTTTTCTAACAAAACCTATCCCATACCATAAATATGTTATCAGACTGTCATCTAATGAGTTTTTTTGTTGGTTAGGGGCTATAAATATCTTAGTTTAGCCGAATTGGTGATGGCTACTGGTGTTGGTGGACAAATAAAAGATGGTGGATTATGCTAATGTGTTTTTAGGTAATAGATGTACATCTTTACATATTGTGTCTTCCCTGTAAAACATTTTAAAAATCGGAAATGGTGGCTTTATTCACAAGATCTGTATCTTTCATCTGGTGTCTTGGACTTGTGATTTAATGATATTTAGATGCTACTATCTACTTGTGAAGCTATGCTAGCTATGCTAAACAGTGTGTGGGGGGTGGGGGGTGCTCCCGGATCCGGGTTTCTGAGGCAGTAGAAGTTAACGGGAAGCCAGTGTAGGGAAGCTAGCACTGGAGTAATATGATCAAATTTCTTGGTTCTAGTCAGGATTCTAGCAGCCGTATTTAGCACTAACTGAAGTTTATTTAGTGCTTTATCCGGGTAGCCGGAAAGTAGGGCATTGCAGTAGTCTAACCTAGAAGTAACAAATGCATGGATTAATTTTTCTGCATCATTTTTGGACAGAAAATTTCTGATTTTTGCAATGTTACGTAGATGGAAAAAAGCTGCCCTTGAAACAGTCTTGATATGTTCGTCAAAAGAGAGATCAGGGTCAAGAGTAACGCCGAGGTCCTTCACAGTTTTATTTGAGACGACTTTACAACCATCAAGATGAATTGTCAGATTTAACAGAAGATCTCTTTGTTTCTTGGGACCTAGAACAAGCATCTCTGTTTTGTCCGAGTTTAAAAGTAGAAAGTTTTCAGCCATCCACTTCCTTATGTCTGAAACACAGGCTTCTAGCGAGGGCAATTTTGGGGCTTCACCATGTTTCATTGAAATGTACAGCTGTGTGTCATCCGCATAGCAGTGAAAGTTAACATTATGTTTTCGAATAACATCCCCAAGAGGTAAAATATATAGTGAAAACAATAGTGGTCCTAAAACGGAACCTTGAGGAACACCGAAATGTACAGTTGATTTGTCAGAGGACAGACCATTCACAGAGACAAACTGATATCTTTCCGACAGGTAAGATCTAAACCAGGCCAGAACTTGTCCGTGTAGACCAATTTGGGTTTCCAGTCTCTCCAAAAGAATGTGGTGATCGATGGTGTCAAAGGCAGCACTAAGGTCTAGTAGCACGAGGACAGATGCAGAGCCTCGGTCTGACGCCATTAAAAGGTCATTTACCACCTTCACAAGTGCAGTCTCAGTGCTATGATGGGGTCTAAAACCAGACTGAAGCATTTCGTATACATTGTTTGTCTTCAGAAAGGCAGTGAGTTGCTGCGCAACAGCTTTTTCTAAAATTTTTGAGAGGAATGGAAGATTCGATATAGGCCGATAGTTTTTTATATTTTCCGGGTCAAGGTTTGGCTTTTTCAAGAGAGGCTTTATCACTGCCACTTTTAGTGAGTTTGGTACACATCCGGTGGATAGAGAGCTGTTTATTATGTTCAACATAGGAGGGCCAAGCACAGGAAGCAGCCCCTTCAGCAGTTTAGTAGGAATAGGATCCAGTATGCAGCTTGAAGGTTTAGAGGCCATGATTATTTTCATCATTGTGTCAAGAGATATAGTACTAAAACACTTAAGTGTCTCTCCCGATCCCAGGCCCTCGCAGAGCTGTGCAGATCCAGGACAGCTAAGCCCTGGAGGAATACGCAGATTCAAAGAGGAGTCCGTAATTTGCTTTCTAATGGTCATGATCTTTTCCTCAAAGAAGTTCATGAATTTATTACTGCTGAAGTGAAAGCCATCCTCTCTTGGGGAATGCTGCTTTTTAGTTAGCTTTGCAACAGTATCAAAAATAAATTTTGGATTGTTCTTATTTTCCTCGATTAAGTTGGAAAAGTAGGATGATCGAGCAGCAGTGAGGGCTCTTCGGTACTGCACGGTACTGTCTTTCCAAGCTAGTCGGAAGACTTCCAGTTTTGTGTGGCGCCATTTCCGTTCCAATTTCCTGGAAGCTTGCTTCAAAGCTCGGGTATTTTCTGTATACCAGGGAGCTAGTTTCTTATGACAAATGTTTTTCGTTTTTAGGGGTGCAACTGCATCTAGGGTATTGCGCAAGGTTAAATTGAGTTCCTCAGTTAAGTGGTTAACTGATTTTTGTCCTCTGACGTCCTTGGGTAGGCAGAAGGAGTCTGGAAGGGCATCAAGGAATTTTTGTGTTGTCTGAGAATTTATAGCACGACTTTTGATGCTCCTTGGTTGGGGTCTGAGCAGATTATTTGTTGCGATTGCAAACGTAATAAAATGGTGGTCCGATAGTCCAGGATTATGTGGAAAAACATTCAGATCTACAACATTTATTCCATGGGACAAAACTAGGTCCAGAGTATGACTGTGGCAGTGAGTAGGTCCAGAGACATGTTGGACAAAACCCACTGAGTCGATGATGGCTCCGAAAGACTTTTGGAGTGGGTCTGTGGACTTCTCCATGTGAATATTAAAATCACCAAAAATTAGAATATGATCTGCTATGACTACAAGGTCTGATAGGAATTCAGGAAACTCAGAGAGGAACGCTGTATATGGCCCAGGAGGCCTGTAAACAGTAGCTATAAAAAGTGATTGAGTAGGCTGCATAGATTTCATGACTAGAAGCTCAAAAGACGAAAACGCCATTTTTTTTTTTGTAAATAGAAATTTGCTATTGTAGATGTTAGCAACACCTCCGCCTTTGCGGGATGCACGGGGGATATGGTCACTAGTGTAACCAGGAGGTGAGGCCTCATTTAACACAGTAAATTCATCAGGCTTAAGCCATGTTTCAGTCAGGCCAATCACATCAAGATTATGATCAGTGATTAGTTCATTGACTATGACTGCCTTTGAAGTGAGGGATCTAACATTAAGTAACCCTATTTTGAGATGTGAGGTATCACGATCTCTTTCAATAATGGCAGGAATGGAGGAGGTCTTTATCCTAATAAGATTGCTAAGGCGAACACCGCCATGTTTAGTTTTGCCCAACCTAGGTCGAGGCACAGACACAGTCTCAATGGGTATGGCTGAGCTGACTACACTGACTGTGCTATTGGCAGACTCCACTAAGCTGGCAGGTTGGCTAACAGCCTGCTGCCTGGCCTGCACCCTATTTCATTGTGGGGCTAAAGGAGTTAGAGCCCTATCTATGTTGGTAGATAAGATGAGAGCACCCCTCCAGGTAGGATGGAGTCCGTCACTCCTTAGCAGGTCAGGCTTGGTCCTGTTTGTGGGTGAGTCCCAGAAAGAGGGCCAATTATCTACAAATTCTATCTTTTGGGAGGGGCAGAAAACAGTTTTCAACCAGCGATTGAGTGCTGAGACTCTGCTGTAGAGCTCGTCACTCCCCCTAACTGGGAGGGGGCCAGAGACAATTACTCGATGCCGACACATCTTTCTAGCTGATTTACACGCTGAAGTTATGTTGCACTTGGTGACCTCTGACTGTTTCATCCTAACATCGTTGGTGCCGACGTGGATAACAATATCTCTATACTCTCTACACTCGCCAGATTTAGCTTTAGCCAGCACCATCTTAAGATTAGCCTTAACGTCGGTAGCCCTGCCCCCTGGTAAACAGTGTATGATCGCTGGGTGATTCGTTTTAAGTCTAATACTGCGGGTAATGGAGTCGCCAATGACTAGGGTTTTCAATTTGTCAGAGCTAACGGTGGGAGCCTTCGGCGTCTCAGACCCCGTAACGGGAGGAGTAGAGACAAGAGAAGACTCAGACTCAGACTCAGACTCGCTACATAATGGGGAAAACCGGTTGAAAGTTTCTGTCGGCTGAATGAGCGACACCGGTTGAGCATTCCAACAGCATTTCCCTCCAGAAGCCATGAGAAAGTTGTCCGGCTGCGGGGACTGTGCGGGGGGATTTATACTAACGTTACTATCTGTACTTACTGGTGGCACAGACGCTGTTTCTTCCTTTCCTACACTGAAAATACCCTTGCCTAACGATTGCGTCTGAAGCTGGGCTTGCAGCACAGCTATTTTCGCCGTAAGGCGATCGTTCTCCTGTATATTATGAGTACAGCGACTGCAATTAGAAGACATCATGTTAATGTTACTACTTAGCTTCGGCTGTTGAAGGTGTTGACGAACCATGTCCAGATAAAGCGTCCGGAGTGAAAATGTTGAATGAGGGAAAAAAGTTGCGATGGAAAAACTAAAAATATAAACGGTAATTTAAAAACAGAAACAAAACAAAAAACGTAAAGTTGTCAGCTAGCAAAGTAAAGTAAAGTTCGCAGCAAATCGCACAGCAACAAAACGCACAGCAACACGTCTGCAGATTCAACAGGAAGTGGGGACTGATGGGAAAGTGTGAATATTTGGCTAAAGCAGGGTAGTGTGGCCGAGCGGTCTAAGGCGCTGGATTAAGGCTCCAGTCTCTATCGAGGCGTGGGTTCAAATCCCACCACTGCCATCTTTATTGAGTTTGTTTGCGCAAGGACAAATAAAGGGAATCCAGCCTTTACCCCAATTCCCACGTCTGTAATTGAAATTATCTGCTGCGTTTTTCAGATTCAATCTGCTTCAGACATAAAAGCAGAAACGAATTATATGTGTACACGAAGGAAGAAAGAGCAACATGAGATAAATTAACAGTTTTAAAAAGAAAATCAAAAACGATGAAGGAAGAGCAACATGAGATCCATAAAAATTTTAATTAAAGAAGAAAATTAAAAAGAAGACAAAGTTACAAGGGAGTGCCGATGCTCTAGGTAACTGATGGGAAAGTGTGAATATTTTGCTTAAGCAGGGTAGTGTGGCCGAGCGGTCTAAGGTGCTGGATTAAGGCTCCAGTCTCTACGGAGGCGTGGGTTCAAATCCCTCCACTGACATCTTTATTGAGTGTGTTTGCGCAAGGACAAATAAAGGGAATCCAGCCTTTAACCCAATTCCCACGTCTGTAATTGAAATTATCTGCTGCGTTTTTCAGATTCAATCTGCTTCAGACATAAAAGCAGAAACGAATTATATGTGTACACGAAGGAAGAAAGAGAAACATGAGATAAATTAACAGTTTTAAAAAGAAAATCAAAAACGATGAAGGAAGAGCAACATGAGATCCATAAAAAAATGTATTAAAGAAGAAAATTAAAAAGAAGACAAACTTACAAGTGAGTGCCGATGCTCTAGGTAACTGATGGGAAAGTGTGAATATTTTGCTAAAGCAGGGTAGTGTGGCCGAGCGGTCTAAGGCGCTGGATTAAGGCTCCAGTCTCTACGGAGGCGTGGGTTCAAATCCCACCACTGCCATCTTTATTGAGTTTGTTTGCGCAAGGACAAATAAAGGGAATCCAGCCTTTACCCCAATTCCCACGTCTGTAATTTAAATTATCTGCTGCGTTTTTCAGATTCAATCTGCTTCAGACATAAAAGCAGAAACGAATTATATGTGTACACGAAGGAAGAAAGAGCAACATGAGATAAATTAACATTTTTAAAAAGAAAATAAAAAACGATGAAGGAAGAGCAACATGTGATCCATAAAAATTTTAATTAAAGAAGAAAATTAAAAAGAAGACAAAGTTACAAGGGAGTGCCGATGCTCTAGGTAACTGATGGGAAAGTGTGAATATTTAGCTAAAACAGGGTAGTGTGGCCGAGCGGTCTAAGGCGCTGGATTAAGGCTCCAGTCTCTATGGAGGCGTGTGTTCAAATCCTACCACTGCCAGCTTTATTGAGTTTGTTTGCGCAAGGACAAATAAAGGGAATCCAGCTTTTACCCCAATTCCCACGTCTGTTATTGAAATTATCTCATGCGTTTTTCAGATTCAATCTGCTTCAGACATAAAAACAGAAACGAATTATATGTGTAGACGAAGGAAGAAAGAGGAACATGAGATAAATTAACAGTTTTAACCTGTCTAGGATCAGCGTGGCGCTAGCGGCACACCCCCCCCCCCCCCCCCCCCCCCCCACTGAAAAACCAGTGCCGCGAAATTCAAAAAAAATATTTTTTTAAAATATTTAACTTTCACAAATTAAAGTCCAATACAGCTAATGAAAGACACAGATCTTGTGAATCCAGTCAACATGTCCGATTTTTAAAATGTTTTACAGGGAAGACACAATATGTAAAGATGTACATCTATTACCTAAAAACACATTAGCATAATCCACCATCTTTTATTTGTCCACCAACACCAGTAGCCATCACCAATTCGGCTAAACTAAGATATTTATAGCCCCTAACCAACAAAAAAACTCATTAGATGACAGTCTGATAACATATTTATGGTATGGGATAGGTTTTGTTAGAAAAAAGTGCATATTTCAGGTAGATGGCATAAGTTACAATTGCACCCACCGTCACAAATGGAATAGAAAAACTACTTAGAGCAACGTGTTTACCTACTTACTAATCATCAAACATTTCGTAAAAATACACAGCATACACGAATCGAAAGACACAGATCCTGTGAATACAGACAATATTTCAGATTTTCTAAGTGTCTTACAGCGAAAACACAATAAATCGTTATATTAGCTTAGCACATAGCAATTAGCAGCCCAGCATTGATTCTAGCCAAAGTGAGCGATAAAAGTCAACATCGCCAAAAGATATTAATTTTTTCACTAACCTTCTCAGAATTCTTCCGATGACACTCCTGTAACATCACATTACAACATGCATATACAGTTTGATCGAAAATGTTTATATTTAGCCACCAAAATCATGGTTAGACAATGTGAAATGTAGACAAGCTGGTAAAGAAAAAGTCCTTGCGCCACTTAGACAGTGATCTACTCTTATACATAAATACTCATAAACGTGACTAAAAAATATAGGGTGGACAGGGATTGATAGACAATTTAATTCTTAATACAATTGCGTTATTACATTTTTTAATTTATCCTTACTTTTCAATACAGTTTGCGCCAAGCGAAGCTACGTCAAAAAACATGGCGTCCTAAGCCACTAAAATGTTTCGACAGAAACACGATTTATCATAATAAAAATGTCCTACCTTGAGCTGTTCTTCCATCAGTATCTTGGGCAAAGGATCCTTTCTTGGGAGGAATCGTCTTTTGGTGGAAAGCTGTCCTCTTGCCATGTGAAAATGCCAACTGCGTTCGGGATGAACTGAAAGCGTGCCCACCTATTCACAGCGTTAAAGAAATAAATGTCCCAAAATCGCACTAAACGGATATAAATTGCTATAAAACGCTTTAAATTAACTACCTTATGATGTTTTTAACTCCTATAACGAGTGAAAAGATGACCGGAGAAATATAACAGGCTAAACTAACGCTTGGAACAGGAGAGGGTCGGTGTCTTCCACGCGCGTTACGCAGCAAGAAAAGACTTGCTAGCTAAAGGTTTTTTTCATTTGTAGTGCCTGTGAACGCGCAATCGACCCCATTGGAATCGTCATCACGTAAAGGCATCCAGGGGAAGACGTAAGAAGTGTCCGTGTAGTCATAGCAATGACAGTGCCCTTTTAACTGACTTCAGAAGAGTGGCCAACATTTCTCAAATCTGACTCCATGTCAGGGAAATTGCTGTAGAATGGGCTCTGTTCCACTTAGAGACAAAATTTCAACTCCTATAGAAACTATAGACTGTTTTCTATCCAATAATAATAATAATATGCATATTGTACGATCAAGGATTTTGTGGGAAGCCGTTTCAAAAATTAGCCAAATTAGCAGAAATAGTCTAAACAGCGCCCCCATCCCCAACAGGTTAAAAAGAAAATCAAAAACGATGAAGGAAGAGCAACATGTGATCCATAAAAATTTTAATTAAAGAAGAAATTTAAAAAGAAGACAAAGTTACAAGGGAGTGCCGATGCTCTAGGTAACTGATGGGAAAGTGTGAATATTTAGCTAAAGCAGGGTAGTGTGGCCGAGCGGTCTAAGGCGCTGGATTAAGGCTCCAGGCTCTATGGAGGCGTGTGTTCAAATCCCACCACTGCCATCTTTATTGAGTTTGTTTGCGCAAGGACAAATAAAGGGAATCCAGCTTTTACCCCAATTCCCACGTCTGTTATTGAAATTATCTCATGCGTTTTTCAGATTCAATCTGCTTCAGACATAAAAGCAGAAACGAATTATATGTGTACACGAAGGAAGAAAGAGCAACATGAGATAAATTAACAGTTTTAAAAAGAAAATGAAAAACGATGAAGGAAGAGCAACATGAGATCCATAAAAAAATGTATTAAAGAAGAAAATTAAAAAGAAGACAAAGTTACAAGGGAGAGCCGATGCTCTAGGTAACTGATGGGAAAGTGTGAATTTTTTGCTACAGCAGGGTAGTGTGGCCGAGCGGTCTAAGGCGCTGGATTAAGGCTCCAGTCTCTATGGAGGCGTGTGTTCAAATCCTACCACTGCCAGCTTTATTGAGTTTGTTTGCGCAAGGACAAATAAAGGGAATCCAGCTTTTACCCCAATTCCCACGTCTGTTATTGAAATTATCTCATGCGTTTTTCAGATTCAATCTGCTTCAGACATAAAAACAGAAACCAATTATATGTGTAGACGAAGGAAGAAAGAGGAACATGAGATAAATTAACAGTTTTAAAAAGAAAATCAAAAACGATGAAGGAAGAGCAACATGTGATCCATAAAAATTTTAATTAAAGAAGAAATTTAAAAAGAAGACAAAGTTACAAGGGAGTGCCGATGCTCTAGGTAACTGATGGGAAAGTGTGAATATTTAGCTAAAGCAGGGTAGTGTGGCCGAGCGGTCTAAGGCGCTGGATTAAGGCTCCAGGCTCTATGGAGGCGTGTGTTCAAATCCCACCACTGCCATCTTTATTGAGTTTGTTTGCGCAAGGACAAATAAAGGGAATCCAGCTTTTACCCCAATTCCCACGTCTGTTATTGAAATTATCTCATGCGTTTTTCAGATTCAATCTGCTTCAGACATAAAAGCAGAAACGAATTATATGTGTACACGAAGGAAGAAAGAGCAACATGAGATAAATTAACAGTTTTAAAAAGAAAATGAAAAACGATGAAGGAAGAGCAACATGAGATCCATAAAAAAATGTATTAAAGAAGAAAATTAAAAAGAAGACAAAGTTACAAGGGAGAGCCGATGCTCTAGGTAACTGATGGGAAAGTGTGAATTTTTTGCTACAGCAGGGTAGTGTGGCCGAGCGGTCTAAGGCGCTGGATTAAGGCTCCAGTCTCTACGGAGGCGTGGGTTCAAATCCCACCACTGCCATCTTTATTGAGTTTGTTTGCGCAAGGACAAATAAAGGGAATCCAGCCTTTACCCCAATTCCCACGTCTGTAATTTAAATTATCTGCTGCGTTTTTCAGATTCAATCTGCTTCAGACATAAAAGCAGAAACGAATTATATGTGTACACGAAGGAAGAAAGAGCAACATGAGATAAATTAACATTTTTAAAAAGAAAATAAAAAACGATGAAGGAAGAGCAACATGTGATCCATAAAAATTTTAATTAAAGAAGAAAATTAAAAAGAAGACAAAGTTACAAGGGAGTGCCGATGCTCTAGGTAACTGATGGGAAAGTGTGAATATTTAGCTAAAACAGGGTAGTGTGGCCGAGCGGTCTAAGGCGCTGGATTAAGGCTCCAGTCTCTATGGAGGCGTGTGTTCAAATCCTACCACTGCCAGCTTTATTGAGTTTGTTTGCGCAAGGACAAATAAAGGGAATCCAGCTTTTACCCCAATTCCCACGTCTGTTATTGAAATTATCTCATGCGTTTTTCAGATTCAATCTGCTTCAGACATAAAAACAGAAACCAATTATATGTGTAGACGAAGGAAGAAAGAGGAACATGAGATAAATTAACAGTTTTAAAAAGAAAATCAAAAACGATGAAGGAAGAGCAACATGTGATCCATAAAAATTTTAATTAAAGAAGAAATTTAAAAAGAAGACAAAGTTACAAGGGAGTGCCGATGCTCTAGGTAACTGATGGGAAAGTGTGAATATTTAGCTAAAGCAGGGTAGTGTGGCCGAGCGGTCTAAGGCGCTGGATTAAGGCTCCAGGCTCTATGGAGGCGTGTGTTCAAATCCCACCACTGACCACCTTTATTGAGTTTGTTTGCGCAAGGACAAATAAAGGGAATCCAGCTTTTACCCCAATTCCCACGTCTGTTATTGAAATTATCTCATGCGTTTTTCAGATTCAATCTGCTTCAGACATAAAAGCAGAAACGAATTATATGTGTACACGACGGAAGAAAGAGCAACATGAGATAAATTAACAGTTTTAAAAAGAAAATCAAAAACGATGAAGGAAGAGCAACATGTGATCCATAAAAATTTTAATTTAAGAAGAAAATTAAAAAGAAGACAAAGTTACAAGGGAGTGCCGATGCTCTAGGTAACTGATGGGAAAGTGTGAATATTTAGCTAAAACAGGATAGTGTGGCCGAGTGGTCTAAGGCGCTGGATTAAGGCTCCAGTCTCTATGGAGGCGTCTGTTCAAATCCTACCACTGCCAGCTTTCTTGAGTTTGTTTGCGCAAGGACAAATAAAGGGAATCCAGCTTTTACCTCAATTCCCACGTCTGTTATTGAAATTATCTCATGCCTTTTTCAGATTCAATCTGCTTCAGACATAAAAGCAGAAACGAATTATATGTGTACACGAAGGAAGAAAGAGCAACATGAGATAAATTAAGTTTTAAAAAGAAAATCAAAAACGATGAAGGTAGAGCAACATGAGATCCATAAAAAAATGTATTAAAGAAGAAAATTAAAAAGAAGACAAATTTACAAGGGAGTGCCGATGCTCTAGGTAACTGATGGGAAAGTGTGAATTTTTTGCTAAAGCAGGGTAGTGTGGCCGAGCGGTCTAAGGCGCTGGATTAAGGCTCCAGTCTCTATGGAGGCGTGGGTTCAAATCCCACCACTGCCATCTTCATTGAGTTTGTTTGCGCAAGGACAAATAAAGGGAATCCAGCTTTTACCCCAATTCCCACGTCTGTTATTGAAATTATCTCATACGTTTTTCAGATTCAATCGGCTTCAGACATAAAAGCAAAAACGAATTATATGTGTACACGAAGGAAGAAAGAGCAACATGAGATAAATTAACACTTTTAAAAAGAAAATCAAAAACGATGAAGGAAGAGCAACATGAGATCCATAAAAAAAATTATTTAAGAAGAAAATTAAAAAGAAGACAAAGTTACAAGGGAGAGCCGATGCTCTAGGTAAGTGATGGGAAAGTGTGAATATTTTGCTAAAGCAGGGTAGTGTGGCCGAGCGGTCTAAGGCACTGGATTAAGGCTCCAGTCTCTATGGAGGTGTGGGTTCAAATCCCACCACTGCCATCTTTATTGAGTTTGTTTGCGCAAGGACAAATAAAGGGAATCCAGCCTTTACCCCAATTCCCACGTATGTTATTGAAATTATCTGCTACGTTTTTCAGATTCAATCTGCTTCAGACAAAAAAGCAGAAACTAATTATATGTGTACACGAAGGAAGAAAGAGCAACATGAGATAAATTAACACTTTTAAAAAGAAAATCAAAAACGATGAAGGAAGAGCAACATGAGATCCATAAAAATTTTAATTAAAGAAGAAAATGAAAAAGAAGACAAAGTTACAAGGGAGTGCCGATGCTCTAGGTAACTGATGGGAAAGTGTGAATATTTAGCTAAAGCAGGGTAGTGTGGCCGAGCGGTCTAAGGCGCTGGATTAATGCTCCAGTCTCTATGGAGGCGTGGGTTCAAATCCCACCACTGCCATCTTTATTGAGTTTGTTTGCGCAAGGACAAATAAAGGGAATCCAGCTTTTACCCCAATTCCCACGCCTGTTATTGAAATTATCTCATGCGTTTTTCAGATTCAATCTGCTTCAGACATAAAAGCAGAAACGAATTATATGTGTACACGAAGGAAGAAAGAGCAACATGAGATAAATTAACAGTTTTAAAAAGAAAATCAAAAACGATGAAGGAAGAGCAACATGAGATTCATAACAATTTTAATTAAAGAAGAAAATTAAAAAGAAGACAAAGTTACAAGGGAGTGCCGATGCTCTAGGTAACTGATGGGAAAGTGTGAATATTTTGCTAAAGCAGGGTAGTGTGGCCGAGCGGTCTAAGGCGCTGGATTAAGGCTTCAGTCTCTACGGAGGCGTGGGTTTAAATCCCACCACTGCCATCTTTATTGAGTTTGTTTGCGCAAGGACAAATAAAGGGAATCCAGCCTTTACCCCAATTCCCACGTCTGTAATTTAAATTATCTGATGCGTTTTTCAGATTCAATCTGCTTCAGACATAAAAGCAGAAACTAATTATATGTGTACACGAAGGAAGAAAGAGCAACATGAGATAAATTAACATTTTTAAAAAGAAAATAAAAAACGATGAAGGAAGAGCAACATGAGATCCATAAAAATTTTAATTAAAGAAGAAAATTAAAAAGAAGACAAAGTTACAAGGGAGTGCCGATGCTCTAGGTAACTGATGGGAAAGTGTGAATAATTTCCTAAAGCAGGGTAGTGTGGCCGAGCGGTCTAAGGCGCTGGATTAAGGCTCCTGTCTCTATGGAGGCGTGGGTTCAAATCCCACCACTGCCAGCTTTATTGAGTTTGTTTGCGCAAGGACAAATAAAGGGAATCCAGCTTTTACCCCAATTCCCACGTCTGTTATTGAAATTATCTCATGCGTTTTTCAGATTCAATCTGCTTCAGACATAAAAACAGAAACAAATTATATCTGTACACGAAGGAAGAAAGAGGAACATGAGATAAATTAACAGTTTTAAAAAGAAAATCAAAAACGATGAAGGAAGAGCAACATGAGATCCATAAAAAAAATTATTTAAGAAGAAAATTAAAAAGAAGACAAAGTTACAAGGGAGAGCCGATGCTCTAGGTAAGTGATGGGAAAGTGTGAATATTTTGCTAAAGCAGGGTAGTGTGGCCGAGCGGTCTAAGGCGCTGGATTAAGGCTCCAGTCTCTATGGAGGTGTGGGTTCAAATCCCACCACTGCCATCTTTATTGAGTTTGTTTGCGCAAGGACAAATAAAGGGAATCCAGCCTTTACCCCAATTCCCACGTATGTTATTGAAATTATCTGCTACGTTTTTCAGATTCAATCTGCTTCAGACAAAAAAGCAGAAACTAATTATATGTGTACACGAAGGAAGAAAGAGCAACATGAGATAAATTAACACTTTTAAAAAGAAAATCAAAAACGATGAAGGAAGAGCAACATGAGATCCATAAAAATTTTAATTAAAGAAGAAAATTAAAAAGAAGACAAAGTTACAAGGGAGTGCCGATGCTCTAGGTAACTGATGGGAAAGTGTGAATATTTAGCTAAAGCAGGGTAGTGTGGCCGAGCGGTCTAAGGCGCTGGATTAATGCTCCAGTCTCTATGGAGGCGTGGGTTCAAATCCCACCACTGCCATCTTTATTGAGTTTGTTTGCGCAAGGACAAATAAAGGGAATCCAGCTTTTACCCCAATTCCCACGCCTGTTATTGAAATTATCTCATGCGTTTTTCAGATTCAATCTGCTTCAGACATAAAAGCAGAAACGAATTATATGTGTACACGAAGGAAGAAAGAGCAACATGAGATAAATTAACAGTTTTAAAAAGAAAATCAAAAACGATGAAGGAAGAGCAACATGAGATTCATAACAATTTTAATTAAAGAAGAAAATTAAAAAGAAGACAAAGTTACAAGGGAGTGCCGATGCTCTAGGTAACTGATGGGAAAGTGTGAATATTTTGCTAAAGCAGGGTAGTGTGGCCGAGCGGTCTAAGGCGCTGGATTAAGGCTTCAGTCTCTACGGAGGCGTGGGTTTAAATCCCACCACTGCCATCTTTATTGAGTTTGTTTGCGCAAGGACAAATAAAGGGAATCCAGCCTTTACCCCAATTCCCACGTCTGTAATTTAAATTATCTGATGCGTTTTTCAGATTCAATCTGCTTCAGACATAAAAGCAGAAACTAATTATATGTGTACACGAAGGAAGAAAGAGCAACATGAGATAAATTAACATTTTTAAAAAGAAAATAAAAAACGATGAAGGAAGAGCAACATGAGATCCATAAAAATGTTAATTAAAGAAGAAAATTAAAAAGAAGACAAAGTTACAAGGGAGTGCCGATGCTCTAGGTAACTGATGGGAAAGTGTGAATATTTAGCTAAAGCAGGGTAGTGTGGCCGAGCGGTCTAAGGCGCTGGATTAAGGCTCCAGTCTCTATGGAGGCGTGGGTTCAAATCCCACCACTGCCATCTTTATTGAGTTTGTTTGCGCAAGGACAAATAAAGGGAATCCAGCTTTTACCCCAATTCCCACGTCTGTTATTGAAATTATCTCATGCGTTTTTCAGATTCAATCTGCTTCAGACATAAAAGCAGAAACGAATTATATGTGTACACGAAGGAAGAAAGAGCAACATGAGATAAATTAACAGTTATAAAAAGAAAATCAAAAACGATGAAGGAAGAGCAACACGAGATCCATAAAAAAATGTATTAAAGAAGAAAATTAAAAAGAAGACAAATTTACAAGGGAGTGCCGATGCTCTAGGTAACTGATGGGAATGTGTGAAAATTTAGCTAAAGCAGGGTAGTGTGGCCGAGCGGTCTAAGGCGCTGGATTAAGGCTCTAGTCTCTATGGAGGCGTGGGTTCAAATCCCACCACTGCCAGCTTTATTGAGTTTGTTTGCGCAACGACAAATAAAGGGAATCCAGCCTTTACCCCAATTCCCACGTCTGTTATTGAAATTATCTGCTGCGTTTTTCAGATTCAATCTGCTTCAGACATAAAAGCAAAAACGAATTATATGTGTACACAAAGGAAGAAAGAGCAACATGAGATAAATTAACACTTTTAAAAAGAAAATCAAAAACGATGAAGGTAGAGCAACATGAGATCCATAAAAAAAATTATTTAAGAAGAAAATTAAAAAGAAGACAAATTTACAAGGGAGTGCCGATGCTCTAGGTAACTGATGGGAAAGTGTGAATTTTTTGCTAAAGCAGGGTAGTGTGGCCGAGCGGTCTAAGGCGCTGGATTAAGGCTCCAGTCTCTATGGAGGCGTGGGTTCAAATCCCACCACTGCCATCTTCATTGAGTTTGTTTGCGCAAGGACAAATAAAGGGAATCCAGCCTTTACCCCAATTCCCACGTCTGTTATTGAAATTATCTCATGCGTTTTTCAGATTCAATCTGCTTCAGACATAAAAGCAAAAACGAATTATATGTGTACACGAAGGAAGAAAGAGCAACATGAGATAAATTAACACTTTTAAAAAGAAAATCAAAAACGATGAAGGAAGAGCAACATGAGATCCATAAAAAAAAATATTTAAGAAGAAAATTAAAAAGAAGACAAAGTTACAAGGGAGAGCCGATGCTCTAGGTAAGTGATGGGAAAGTGTGAATATTTTGCTAAAGCAGGGTAGTGTGGCCGAGCGGTCTAAGGCGCTGGATTAAGGCTCCAGTCTCTATGGAGGTGTGGGTTCAAATCCCAACACTGCCATCTTTATTGAGTTTGTTTGCGCAAGGACAAATAAAGGGAATCCAGCCTTTACCCCAATTCCCACGTATGTTATTGAAATTATCTGCTACGTTTTTCAGATTCAATCTGCTTCAGACAAAAAAGCAGAAACTAATTATATGTGTACACGAAGGAAGAAAGAGCAACATGAGATAAATTAACACTTTTAAAAAGAAAATCAAAAACGATGAAGGAAGAGCAACATGAGATCCATAAAAATTTTAATTAAAGAAGAAAATTAAAATGAAGACAAAGTTACAAGGGAGTGCCGATGCTCTAGGTAACTGATGGGAAAGTGGGAATCTTTAGCTAAAGCAGGGTAGTGTGGCCGAGCGGTCTAAGGCGCTGGATCAAGGCTCCATTCTCTATGGAGGCGTGGGTTCAAATCCCACCACTGCAATCTTTATTGAGTTTGTTTGCGCAAGGACAAATAAAGGGAATCCAGCTTTTACCCCAATTCCCACGTCTGTTATTGAAATTATCTGCTACGTTTTTCAGATTCAATCTGCTTCAGACATAAAAGCAGAAACGAATTATATGTGTACACGAAGGAAGAAAGAGCAACATGAGATAAATTAACAGTTTTAAAAAGAAAATCAAAAACGATGAAGGAAGAGCAACATGAGATCCATAAAAAAATGTATTAAAGAAGAAAATTAAAAAGAAGACAAAGTTACAAGGGAGTGCCGATGCTCTAGGTAACTGATGGGAAAGTGTGAATATTTAGCTAAAGCAGGGTAGTGTGGCCGAGTGGTCTAAGGCGCTGGATTAAGGCTCCAGTCTCTATGGAGGCGTGGGTTCAAATCCCACCACTGCAATCTTTATTGAGTTTGTTTGCGCAAGGACAAATAAAGGGAATCCAGCTTTTACCCCAATTCCCACGTCTGTTATTGAAATTATCTCATGCGTTTTTCAGATTCAATCTGCTTCAGACATAAAAGCAGAAACGAATTATATGTGTACACGAAGGAAGAAAGAGCAACATGAGATAAATTAACCTGTTGGGGATGGGGGCGCTGTTTAGACTATTTATGCTAATGTGGCTAATTTTTTAAACGGCTTCCCACAAAATCCTTGATCGTACAATATGCATATTATTATTATTATTGGATAGAAAACAGTCTATAGTTTCTATAGGAGTTGAAATTTTGTCTCTAAGTGGAACAGAGCCCATTCTACAGCAATTTCCCTGACATGGAGTCAGATTTGAGAAACGTTGGCCACTTTTCTGAAGTCATTTAAACGGGCACTGTCGTTGCTATGACTATACGGACACTTCTTACGTCTTCCCCTGGATGCCTTTACGTGATGACGATTCCAACGGGCTCGATTGCTCGTTCACAGGCACTACAAATGAAAAAAACCTTTAGCTAGCAAGTCTTTTCTTGCTGCGTAACGCGCGTGGAAGACACCGACCCTCTCCTGTTCCAAGCATTAGTTTAGCCTGTTATATTTCTCCGGTCATCTTTTCACTCGTTATAGGAGTTACAAACATCACAAAGTAGTTAATTTAAAGCGTTTTATAGCAATTTATATCCGTTTAGTGCGATTTTGGGACATTTATTTTTGCAACGATGTGAAAAGTTGGGAACGCTTTTCAGTTCATCCCGAACGTAGTTGACATTTCCACATGGCAAGAGGACAGCTTTCCACCAAAAGACGATTTCTCCCAAGAAAGGATCCTTTGCCCAAGATACTGATGGAAGAACAGCTCAAGGTAGGACATTTTTATTATGATAAATCGTGTTTCTGTCGAAACATTTTAGTGGCTTAGGACGCCATGTTTTTTGACGTAGCTTCGCTTGGCGCAAACTGTATTGAAAAGTAAGGATAAATTAAAAAATGTAATAACGCAATTGTATTAAGAATTAAATTGTCTATCAATCCCTGTCCACCCTATATTTTTTAGTCACGTTTATGAGTATTTATGTATAAGAGTAGATCACTGTCTAAGTGGCGCAAGGACGTTTTCTTTACCAGCTTGTCTACATTTCACATTGTCTAACCATGATTTTGGTGGCTAAATATAAACATTTTCGATCAAACTGTATATGCATGTTGTAATGTGATGTTACAGGAGTGTCATCGGAAGAATTCTGAGAAGGTTAGTGAAAAAATTAATATCTTTTGGCGATGTTGACTTTTATCGCTCACTTTGGCTAGAATCAATGCTGGGCTGCTATGTGCTATGTGCTACGCTAATATAACGATTTATTGTGTTTTCGCTGTAAGACACTTAGAAAATCTGAAATATTGTCTGTATTCACAGGATCTGTGTCTTTCGATTCGTGTATGCTGTGTATTTTTACGAAATGTTTGATGATTAGTAGTTAGGTAAACACGTTGCTCATTGTAATTATTCTAGTCCATTTGTGATGGTGGGTGCAATTGTAAACTATGCCATATACCTGAAATATGCACTTTTTTCTAACAAAACCTATCCCATACCATAAATATGTTATCAGACTGTCATCTAATGAGTTTTTTTGTTGGTTAGGGGCTATAAATATCTTAGTTTAGCCGAATTGGTGATGGCTACTGGTGTTGGTGGACAAATAAAAGATGGTGGAATATGCTAATGTGTTTTTAGGTAATAGATGTACATCTTTACATATTGTGTCTTCCCTGTAAAACATTTTAAAAATCGGAAATGTTGACTGGATTCATAAGATCTGTGTCTTTCATTAGCTGTATTGGACTTTAATGTGTGAAAGTTAAATATTTTAAAAAAATATTTTTTTTGAATTTCGCGGCACTGGTTTTTCAGTGGGGGGGGGGGGGGTGTGCCGCTAGCGCCACGCTGATCCTAGACAGGTTAACAGTTTTAAAAAGAAAATCAAAAACGATGAAGGAAGAGCTACATGAGATCCATAAAAAAATGTATTAAAGAAGAAAATTAAAAAGAAGACAAAGTTACAAGGGAGTGCCGATGCTCTAGGTAACTGATGGGAAAGTGTGAAAATTTAGCTAAAGCAGGGTAGTGTGGCCGAGCGGTCTAAGGCGCTGGATTAAGGCTCCAGTCTCTATGGAGGCGTGGGTTCAAATCCCACCACTGCCATCTTTATTGAGTTTGTTTGCGTAAGGACAAATAAAGGGAATCCAGCCTTTACCCCAATTCCCACGTCTGTTATTGAAATTGTCTGCTACGTTTTTCAGATTCAATCTGTTTCAGACATAAAAGCAGAAACGAATTATATGTGTACACGAAGGAAGAAAGAGCAACATGACATAAATTAACACTTTTAAAAAGAAAATCAAAAACGATGAAGGAAGAGCAACATGAGATCCATAAAAAAAAAATTTTAAGAAGAAAATTAAAAAGAAGACAAAGTTACAAGGGAGAGCCGATGCTCTAGGTAACTGATGGGAAAGTGTGAATTTTTTGCTACAGCAGGGTAGTGTGGCCGAGCGGTCTAAGGAGCTGGATTAAGGCTCCAGTCTCTATGGAGGCGTGGGTTCAAATCCCACCACAGCCAGTTTTATTGAGTTTGTTTGCGCAAGGACAAATAAAGGGAATCCAGCTTTTACCCCAAATCCCACGTCTGTTATTGAAATTATCTCATGCGTTTTTCAGATTCAATCTGCTTCAGACATAAAAACAGAAACAAATTGTATGTGTACACGAAGGAAGAAAGAGGAACATGAGATAAATTAACAGTTTTAAAAAGAAAATCAAAAACGATGAAGGAAGAGCAACATGAGATCCATAACAATTTTAATTAAAGAAGAAAATTAAAATGAAGACAAAGTTACAAGGGAGTGCCGATGCTCTAGGTAACTGATGGGAAAGTGTGAATATTTAGCTAAAGCAGGGTAGTGTGGCCGAGCGGTCTAAGGCGCTGGATTAAGGCTCCAGTCTCTATGGAGGCGTGGGTTCAAATCCCACCACTGCAATCTTTATTGAGTTTGTTTGCGCAAGGACAAATAAAGGGAATCCAGCTTTTACCCCAATTCCCACGTCTGTTATTGAAATTATCTCATGCGTTTTTCAGATTCAATCTGCTTCAGACATAAAAGCAGAAACGAATTATATGTGTACACGAAGGAAGAAAGAGCAACATGAGATAAATTAACAGTTTTAAAAAGAAAATCAAAAACGATGAAGGAAGAGCAACATGAGATCCATAAAAAAATGTATTAAAGAAGAAAATTAAAAAGAAGACAAAGTTACAAGGGAGTGCCGATGCTCTAGGTAACTGATGGGAAAGTGTGAATATTTTGCTAAAGCAGGGTAGTGTGGCCGAGCGGTCTAAGGCGCTGGATTAAGGCTCCAGTCTCTATGGAGGCGTGGGTTCAAATCCCACCACTGCCAGCTTTATTGAGTTTGTTTGCGCAAGGACAAATAAAGGGAATCCAGCTTTTACCCCAATTCCCACGTCTGTTATTGAAATTATCTCATGCGTTTTTCAGATTCAATCTGCTTCAGACATAAAAGCAGAAACGAATTATATGTGTACACGAAGGAAGAAAGAGCAACATGAGATAAATTAACAGTTTTAAAAAGAAAATCAAAAACGATGAAGGAAGAGCTACATGAGATCCATAAAAAAATGTATTAAAGAAGAAAATTAAAAAGAAGACAAAGTTACAAGGGAGTGCCGATGCTCTAGGTAACTGATGGGAAAGTGTGAAAATTTTGCTAAAGCAGGGTAGTGTGGCCGAGCGGTCTAAGGCGCTGGATTAAGGCTCCAGTCTCTATGGAGGCGTGGGTTCAAATCCCACCACTGCCATCTTTATTGAGTTTGTTTGCGTAAGGACAAATAAAGGGAATCCAGCCTTTACCCCAATTCCCACGTCTGTTATTGAAATTGTCTGCTACGTTTTTCAGATTCAATCTGTTTCAGACATAAAAGCAGAAACGAATTATATGTGTACACGAAGGAAGAAAGAGCAACAAAAGATAAATTAACACTTTTAAAAAGAAAATCAAAAACGATGAAGGAAGAGCAACATGAGATCCATAAAAAAATGTATTAAAGAAGAAAATTAAAGAGAAGACAAAGTTACAAGGGAGAGCCGATGCTCTAGGTAACTGATGGGAAAGTGTGAATTTTTTGCTACAGCAGGGTAGTGTGGCCGAGCGGTCTAAGGCGCTGGATTAAGGCTCCAGTGTCTATGGAGGCGTGGGTTCAAATCCCACCACTGCCATCTTTATTGAGTTTGTTTGCGCAAGGACAAATAAAGGGAATTCAGCCTTTACCCCAATTCAGATGTCTCTTATTGAAATTATCTGCTGTGTTTTTCAGATTCAATCTGCTTCAGACATAAAAGCAGAAACGAATTATATGTGTACACGAAGGAAGAAAGAGCAACAAGAGATAAATTAACATTTTTAAAAAGAAAATCAAAAACGATGAAGGAAGAGCAACATGAGATTCATAACGATTTTAAAGAAGAAAATTAAAAAGAAGACAAAGTTACAAGGGAGTGCTGATGCTCTAGGTAACTGACGGGAAAGTGTGATTATTTTCCTAAAGCAGGGTAGTGTGGCCGTGCGGTCTAAGGCGCTGGATTAAGGCTCCAGTCTCTATGGAGGCGTGGGTTCAAATCCCACCACTGCCAACTTTTTTGAGACAAATAAATAGAATCCAGCCTTTACCCCAATTCCCACGTCTGTTATTGAAATTATCTGCTGCGTCTTTCAGATTCAATCTGCTTCAGACATAAAAGCAGAAACGAATTATATGTGTACACGAAGGAAGAAAGAGCAACATGAGATAAATTAACAGTTTTAAAAAGAAAATGAAAAACGATGAAGGAAGAGCAACATGAGATCCATAAAAAAATGTATTAAAGAAGAAAATTAAAAAGAAGACAAAGTTACAAGGGAGTGCCGATGCTCTAGGTAACTGATGGGAAAGTGTGAATTTTTAGTTAAAGCAGGGTAGTGTGGCCGAGCGGTCTAAGGCGCTGGATTAAGGCTCCAGTCTCTATGGAGGCGTGGGTTCAAATCCCACCACTGCCATCTTTATTGAGTTTGTTTGCGCAAGGACAAATAAAGGGAATCCAGCTTTTACCCCAATTCAGACGTCTGTTATTGAAATTATCTCATGCGTTTTTCAGATTCAATCTGCTTCAGACATAAAAGCAGAAACGAATTATATGTGTACACGAAGGAAGAAAGAGCAACATGATATAAATTAAAAGTTTTAAAAAGAAAATCAAAAACGATGAAGGAAGAGCAACATGAGATCCATAAAAAAATGTATTAAAGAAGAAAATTAAAAAGAAGACAAAGTTACAAGGGAGTGCCGATGCTCTAGGTAACTGATGGGAAAGTGTGAAAATTTAGCTAAAGCAGGGTAGTGTGGCCGAGCGGTCTAAGGCGCTGGATTAAGGCTCCTGTCTCTATGGAGGCGTGGGTTCAAATCCCACCACAGCCATCTTTATTGAGTTTGTTTGCGTAAGGACAAATAAAGGGAATCCAGCCTTTACCCCAATTCCCACGTCTGTTATTGAAATTATCTGCTGAGTTTTTCAGATTCAATCTGCTTCAGACATAAAAGCAGAAACGAATTATATGTGTACACAAAGGAAGAAAGAGCAACATGAGATAAATTAACATTTTTAAAAAGAAAATCAAAAACGATGAAGGAAGAGCAACATGAGATCCCAAAAATGTTTAATTAAAGAAGATATTTAAAAAGAAGACAAAGTTACAAGGGAGTGCCGATGCTCTAGGTAACTGATGGGAAAGTGTGAATATTTTGCTAAAGCAGGGTAGTGTTGCCGAGCGGTCTAAGGCGCTGGGTTAAGGCTCCAGTCTCTATGGAGGCGTGGGTTCAAATCCCACCACTGCCATCTTTATTGAGTGTGTTTGCGCAAGGACGAATAAAGGGAATCCAGCCTTTACCCCAATTCCCACGTCTGTTATTGAAATTATCTGCTGCGTTTTTCAGATTCAATCTGCTTCAGACATAAAAGCAGAAACGAATTATATGTGTACACGAAGGAAGAAAGAGCAACATGAGATAAATTAACAGTTTTAAAAAGAAAATCAAAAACGATGAAGGAAGAGCAACATGAGATCCATAAAGATTTTAAAGAAGAAAATTAAAAAGAAGACAAAAGTTACAAGGGAGTGCTGATGCTCCAGGTAACTGATGGGAAAGTGTGAGTATTTTGCTAAAGCAGGGTAGTGTGGCCGACTGGTCTAAGGCGCTGGATTAAGGCTCCAGTCTCTAAAGAGGCGTGGGTTCAAATCCCACCACTGACATCTTTATTGAGACAAATATAGGGAATCCAGCCTTTACCCCAATTCCCACGTCTGTTATTGAAATTATCTGCTGCGTTTTTCAGATTCAATCTGCTTCAGACATAAAAGCAGAAACGAATTATATGTGTACACGAAGGAAGAAAGAGCAACAAGAGATAAATTAACATTTTTAAAAAGAAAATCAAAAACGATGAAGGAAGAGCAACATGAGATCCATAACGATTTTAAAGAAGAAAATTAAAAAGAAGACAAAGTTACAAGGGAGTGCTGATGCTCTAGGTAACTGACGGGAAAGTGTGATTATTTTCCTAAAGCAGGGTAGTGTGGCCGAGCGGTCTAAGGCGCTGGATTAAGGCTCCAGTCTCTATGGAGGCGTGGGTTCAAATCCCACCACTGCCAACTTTTTTGAGACAAATAAATAGAATCCAGCCTTTACCCCAATTCCCACGTCTGTTATTGAAATTATCTGCTGCGTTTTTCAGATTCAATCTGCTTCAGACATAAAAGCAGAAACGAATTATATGTGTACACGAAGGAAGAAAGAGCAACATGAGATAAATTAACAGTTTTAAAAAGAAAATGAAAAACGATGAAGGAAGAGCAACATGAGATCCATAAAAAAATGTATTAAAGAAGAAAATTAAAAAGAAGACAAAGTTACAAGGGAGTGCCGATGCTCTAGGTAACTGATGGGAAAGTGTGAATTTTTAGTTAAAGCAGGGTAGTGTGGCCGAGCGGTCTAAGGCGCTGGATTAAGGCTCCAGTCTCTATGGAGGCGTGGGTTCAAATCCCACCACTGCCATCTTTATTGAGTTTGTTTGCGCAAGGACAAATAAAGGGAATCCAGCTTTTACCCCAATTCAGACGTCTGTTATTGAAATTATCTCATGCGTTTTTCAGATTCAATCTGCTTCAGACATAAAAGCAGAAACGAATTATATGTGTACACGAAGGAAGAAAGAGCAACATGATATAAATTAAAAGTTTTAAAAAGAAAATCAAAAACGATGAAGGAAGAGCAACATGAGATCCATAAAAAAATGTATTAAAGAAGAAAATTAAAAAGAAGACAAAGTTACAAGGGAGTGCCGATGCTCTAGGTAACTGATGGGAAAGTGTGAAAATTTAGCTAAAGCAGGGTAGTGTGGCCGAGCGGTCTAAGGCGCTGGATTAAGGCTCCTGTCTCTATGGAGGCGTGGGTTCAAATCCCACCACAGCCATCTTTATTGAGTTTGTTTGCGTAAGGACAAATAAAGGGAATCCAGCCTTTACCCCAATTCCCACGTCTGTTATTGAAATTATCTGCTGAGTTTTTCAGATTCAATCTGCTTCAGACATAAAAGCAGAAACGAATTATATGTGTACACAAAGGAAGAAAGAGCAACATGAGATAAATTAACATTTTTAAAAAGAAAATCAAAAACGATGAAGGAAGAGCAACATGAGATCCCAAAAATGTTTAATTAAAGAAGATAATTAAAAAGAAGACAAAGTTACAAGGGAGTGCCGATGCTCTAGGTAACTGATGGGAAAGTGTGAATATTTTGCTAAAGCAGGGTAGTGTTGCCGAGCGGTTTAAGGCGCTGGGTTAAGGCTCCAGTCTCTATGGAGGCGTGGGTTCAAATCCCACCACTGCCATCTTTATTGAGTGTGTTTGCGCAAGGACAAATAAAGGGAATCCAGCCTTTACCCCAATTCCCACGTCTGTTATTGAAATTATCTGCTGCGTTTTTCAGATTCAATCTGCTTCAGACATAAAAGCAGAAACGAATTATATGTGTACACGAAGGAAGAAAGAGCAACATGAGATAAATTAACAGTTTTAAAAAGAAAATCAAAAACGATGAAGGAAGAGCAACATGAGATCCATAAAGATTTTAAAGAAGAAAATTAAAAAGAAGACAAAAGTTACAAGGGAGTGCTGATGCTCCAGGTAACTGATGGGAAAGTGTGAGTATTTTGCTAAAGCAGGGTAGTGTGGCCGACTGGTCTAAGGCGCTGGATTAAGGCTCCAGTCTCTAAAGAGGCGTGGGTTCAAATCCCACCACTGACATCTTTATTGAGACAAATATAGGGAATCCAGCCTTTACCCCAATTCCCACGTCTGTTATTGAAATTATCTGCTGCGTTTTTCAGATTCAATCTGCTTCAGACATAAAAGCAGAAACGAATTATATGTCTACACAAAGGAAGAAAGAGCAACATGAGATAAATTAACATTTTTAAAAAGAAAATCAAAAACGATGAAGGAAGAGCAACATGAGATCCATAAAGATTTTAAAGAAGAAAATTAAAAAGAAGACAAAGTTACAAGGGAGTGCTGATGCTCTAGGTAACTGATGGGAAAGTGTAAATTATTTGTTAAAGCAGGGTAGTGTGGCCGAGCGGTCTAAGGCGCTGGATTAAGGCTCCAGTCTCTATGGAGACGTGGGTTCAAATCCCACCACTCCCATCTTTATTGAGTTTGTTTGCGCAAGGACAATTAAAGGGAATCCAGCTTTTACCCCAATTCCCACGTCTGTTATTAAATCATCTGCTGTCTTTTTCAGATTCAATCTGCTTCAGACATAAAAGCAGAAACGAATTATATGTCTACACGAAGGAAGAAAGAGCAACATGAGATAAATTAACATTTTTAAAAAGAAAATCAAAAACGATGAAGGAAGAGCAACATGAGATCCATAAAAATTTTGATTAAAGAAGAAAATTAAAAAGAAGACAAAGTTACAAGGGAGTGCTGATGCTCTAGGTAACTGACGGGAAAGTGTGAATATTTAGCTAAAGCAGGGTAGTGTGGCCGAGCGGTCTAAGGCGCTGGATTAAGGCTCCAGTCTCTATGGAGACGTGGGTTCAAATCCCAACACTCCCATCTTTATTGAGTTTGTTTGCGCAAGGACAAATAAAGGGAATCCAGCCTTTACCCCAATTCCCACGTCTGTTATTGAAATTATCTGCTGCGTTTTTCAGATTCAATCTGCTTCAGACATAAAAGTGGAAATGAATTATATGTGTACACGAAGGAAGAAAGAGCAACATGAGATAAATTAACAGTTTTAAAAAGAAAATCAAAAACGATGGAGGAAGAGCAACATGAGATCCATAAAAATGTTGATTAAAGAAGAAAATTAAAAAGAAGACAAAGTTACAAGGGAGTGCCGATGCTCTAGGTAACTGATGGGAAAGTGTGAATTCTTTGCTGAAGCAGGGTAGTGTGGCCGAGCGGTCTAAGGCGCTGGATTAAGGCTCCAGTCTCTATGGAGGCGTGGGTTCAAATCCCACCACTCCCATCTTTATTGAGTGTGTTTGCGCAAGGACAAATAAAACGAATCCAGCCTTTACCCCAATTCCCACGTGTGTTATTGAAATTATCTGCTGCGTTTTTCAGATTCAATCTGATTCAGACATAAAAGCAGAAACCAATTATATGTGTACACGAAGGAAGAAAGAGCAACGTGAGATAAATTAACAGTTTTAAAAAGAAAATCAAAAACGATGGAGGAAGAGCAGCATGAGATCCATAAAGATTTTAAAGAAGAAAATTAAAAAGAAGACAAAGTTACAAGGGAGTGCTGATGCTCTAGGTAACTGACGGGAAAGTGTGAATATTTTGCTGCAGCAGGGTAGTGTGGCCGAGCGGTCTAAGGCGCTGGATTAAGGCTCCAGTCTCTATGGAGACGTGGGTTCAAATCCCACCACTCCCTTCTTTATTGAGTTTGTTTGCGCAAGGACAAATAAAGGGAATCCAGCCTTTACCCCAATTCCCACGTCTGTTATTGAAATTATCTGCTGCGTTTTTCAGATTCAATCTGCTTCAGACATAAAAGTGGAAATGAATTATATGTGTACACGAAGGAAGAAAGAGCAACATGAGATAAATTAACAGTTTTAAAAAGAAAATCAAAAACGATGGAGGAAGAGCAACATGAGATCCATAAAGATTTTAATGAAGAAAATTAAAAAGAAGACAAAGTTACAAGGGAGTGCCGATGCTCTAGGTAACTGACGGGAAAGTGTGAATATTTAGCTAAAGCAGGGTAGTGTGGCCGAGCGGTCTAAGGCGCTGGATTAAGGCTCCAGTCTCTATGGAGCCGTGGGTTCAAATCCCACCACTGCCATCTTTTTTGAGACAAATAAATAGAATCCAGCTTTTACCCCAATTCCCACGTCTGTTATTGAAATTATCTGCTGCGTTTTTCAGATTCAATCTGCTTCAGACATAAAAGCAGAAACGAATTATATGTGTACACGAAGGAAGAAAGAGCAACGTGAGATAAATTAACAGTTTTAAAAAGAAAATCAAAAACGATGAAGGAAGAGCAACATGAGATCCATAAAAATGTTGATTAAAGAAGAAAATTAAAAAGAAGACAAAGTTACAAGGGAGTGCCGATGCTCTAGGTAACTGATGGGAAAGTGTGAATTCTTTGCTAAAGCAGGGTAGTGTGGCCGAGCGGTCTAAGGCGCTGGATTAAGGCTCCAGTCTCTATGGAGGCGTGGGTTCAAATCCCACCACTGCCATCTTTATTGAGTTTGTTTGCGCAAGGACAAATAAAGGGAATCCAGCCTTTACCCCAATTCCCACGTGTGTTATTGAAATTATCTGCTGCGTTTTTCAGATTCAATCTGATTCAGACATAAAAGCAGAAACCAATTATATGTGTACACGAAGGAAGA